>NC_141766.1:37942977-38242977 GCF_982258835.1 Parasteatoda tepidariorum
ATAATTTCTAATTTATTGGAATTTTTACTTACTCACAAAACAGCAATTTGAGTAAGTTAAAAGGACCATTAAAAAGCGTTTACCAGCATAATTTTAGTCAGTAACTGTTTGACACGAATTCAAATAATCAATAAGTAAATAACTATATATAAGTTTTTGGGTCTTATTATTATGTTTCGTTTTTAAGATAATTGAGCTCAAACATTTTAACAATTTTCACTTTCATTCGTTTGTTATGCATAATTACTCTGTTCTGTATTCTAAAATTTATTAGAACAGGGTACAATCAATCATATTTTATCAACTTGTCTACTATTATGAATGTTTAAATTTAGAGCAATTAATCCTGGAAACTTGTAACACTTGTTCATTTATTATATTTGCTAAATTAATTTTGCTGCAATATTTGACACCTCGCTGGATTTTGTCGAAAGAGACAAATTTTGAAGTTTCAAACTATCGTGTCGAAATTAATTATGCATTCCTTAGTCGATAATTCATAACAAATGTTTCAGTACTTACTATAATCAGAAACATTAGAAATACAAATTAAATATTATATTAGGCATTAAAATAACTGGAAATAGTCTAAATGCTGACGTTTAATGAAATTCAGACTTCTCCACTAGTTGGTTCAGTTGTAAATTAGTCTGAACATTTAAAATGAGCTAATAATTTTTTTAAATTTAAAATGCATACTTCAACTATTTTGAATAGAATACTACGTAACTTCAGTTGCTATTTTTGTTATTTCAAGAACATTGTATTGCTGAAAACCAAAATACAATGTTAGCTCTTGGAACTATCTTTTATATTTATTTTATAGTTGGCTTTATCTTATGAGTACCGACTCAATTCTGAGTTTATGACTGAAAATTTTCAATTCCGTAGCCTTGTAATTTGGAACTCACAGATGATTAGGGATGTCCATTGCTTCAAACTAGGCTACGTGGAAGACTTTTTGTGAAAATTTATCAAAATTTGCCTCATACGAGGAGGAAAACCATAAAAACCTTCCAAGGTTAGCCAAAAGGAAAGAAGATTTTTACCCATGGTCCGTCTACCACTAAGGACATTTTACAACGGGAGCAGAATTTATATCATAGAATTTATATCATATAAATTATGCGGGAGAAGAATTTTTATTCAATCCTGGTAACCTTATTGGAAGGCGTCTTACCTTTTACATTTTATTTTTATTTCATAACTGTCATTTTATTTTATAACAGTATACGACCACTTACGATGTTAAACTCCGTAGCCTGATAATTTTGAACCCAATACAGAAGAAAAGGAATTCCTGTATCAAGTATGGGAAAAATTGTCACCTTCGTGGAGGACTTTTTGATCGAACTAACCCTCATTTATTTACATGGGGAAGAAAACCTCTCACTTTTAGTCCGATGGCAAGAGTACTCTAACCCATGAACCCATGATCTGTCTACCCCTTAGGATATTTTATGGCAGCACTGTAGACGGTGCGAGCCGGGTGTGGAATTCATATTGACCAGCGATTGCTGGGATTTGAACCGGGATTACCTCATTGGAAGGCGAACGCTCTATCCTTTGAGCCACCACGGCTGTTACATTGTTTCTATTGTTTATTAACTCATTAATGTAGTACTTACTATTTAAGTGATAAAATATGCCTTTTCAAACTATCAAAACACGTTCATTTTAATATTTATATCATACTGTGTAATTTTTTCACTATTTGTGTAATTTCGTTAGAAGAAACTTGTATCTGCCTCATTTTAAATTTTGATGATAACAGCGCCCCATTTTTTAGGCAAAATACAAACTTCTGTATCTCAAATTGGCGTAACTTTTTTCTGGGGAATTTGAATACACTACAAAAAAGAGTTTTCTTTTTAAAGAATTTAAATACCCTAAGTCACGGAGGATGAGCTTAACCCTTTCAGGACCGACGGACAGAGAAAAAAAAATTATTCACCATTCCCGAATGCTCTTAGTTTATTTTTGTATTAATACTGACGTATATATACTAATATTAGCTTTAATACTAGACTAATAAAAGATGTCACAAAGAAAAACAAAGCCTTAAACTTTGACTTGAAATTAAAAACTTTAAATGAAACACTATTGTCACTAAACACATCGTGTAAAAAACATACACCCAACAAAAATTCTTAAAACTCTTCTGCTTTAAAATTTCAATGCTTAAATGATGCGAAAACCAAACTCCTTGCTCAGTTTCTACAAGTGAGGCAATTATTTTCAATGAATTTTATATTTGATTATTTCAATCGACTAATTTCCCTCATTTGGTCAAATTACTCAATCACTTGGTGCTGCGGTCGTTATCAGCAAATCTCACAGTCTTAATGGTGCTTTAACCACAGCTCAATTTTCAAATTTATTAAATTTTCTCAAGAAATTTTAAGTTATTTCATCCCGTTTTTCATTACAATTTTTCCTTTATTTAAATCATAGTGAAAAATTATACATAATTACATTATGGATACGTTTTTTCTTTTCCAATGTCCTCCTGGTGAATTACATTTCGTCATACAGGCATCTGAAGAGCAGATTTGTTGTCCACTCTTACAGGGTCATCATATTACGTAGGCCAACGTTGCTCTCCCAGTAAGGACGATTAGTACAGAGAATGAAAGAGCATCCATGTCGTACCCGGAATTCGAAACCAGAACCTTTCTGATGCAAGACCAGTTCCTCGATCCCTACACAGGTCGATCGACTTATTATGGAGATGTTAAAGGCCTCTTTGAGGCCTAAAGGCTTTGAGAAATTTTATGACTTTAACGATACATACAGGGTGATTCTACGATCATAGTACGAACTTGGATGGTTGGTTGAGAGTACAAAAACAAGGATTTTTAGACACGAAAGCAAGGCTGTAAGGCACGAACGCAAAAATGACACAAAAGGAAATGAAAATGTTTTTACAAATCAATGCAAAATGCTTCTTTTCAGCAGCAAAATATTCTCGATAAATGCTCAAAATTGCTACTATTAACAGCAATACGATATACAGCTGTGATACTAGGCACTTAATATAGTGGATAGAAGACTGATTGTTTTCAATTTTTTAACGTATTTGCCAAGTTTTAGTAAGCTCAATCTCTCCTCCAAGTTTGTTCCACGATCTTTAACGCGTTGAACGCCACGCTAATTTTACGTTGCTTGCCCGTCTGGCTAAACTGTAATTAACTACAAACTAAAATTGCAAATATTAGACAGATTTTACTAGTTTTAAAAGGTTTAGCATGACATATATGAAAAAAGTGATGAATTATATGAGACTACGAATTGTCTAAAAATAATGGTAGATAAAAATCTACTAGATTGAATTTATTAAACGAAGAATCACAATAATTAAGTAAATTTTGAATAAATTTTCTGCAATTCCATGAAAGAGTGTAAATTTTATAACTCTATATCATGTTATACGCTGTCAGCCAGCTGTTTTTCGGGGCCTATGTGAAAGGTCAGTGTCAGCAAGTGGTGGCAGACGCAGCCTAAATGTAATTTCAGTGTCTGCCACCTGTGGTTGACGCGGTGCTCAACGTGTTAAATCACCTTGTATTCATAGAAATGATTGAAGACTAATTTTAAATCTACCACTTTTTAAGTTGGAATAAGTTTTAATAAAAGAAGACAGAAAGAGCTGGATGGTGGAGTTCAATAGGGATGTGAAATTATCGAGTAGGATATTCGTAAGAATATCTATTAAAGACTAATGAAGATCTCTCAAATTCTCTCTAGTACACAATAATTTTTCTGTAAACACTTCGACCTTTGGAGTCTGGCATCGCTTTGTTATCTACAAACTTGTACGACTAAATTTCAAATCCGGTCATTTAATTTTTTCTATACAATAAAAATTTCCAAGGTGCTAATTCTACAAAAGAGAAAGGTCAAATTTGTAGTCTCCCATGTAAGTATCCCATGGGTGAAAGCGAGACGGAAAAGAGGAAAGGCTGGTAGTAAAACCATTTCAGTTATAGCTAGTTTTGGGGAGGAGTTTACTTATTCTTTTTTTAAATTTTTCAACAATATCGACTTTATCTTGGAAAAGAAGCAGTTTTATATATATGCCAGAATTATAAAAGAAATCTTGATAGTTACAGATATTTCATTTTTTTTCGAAAAAAATGCTGGAATGAAATGTTTTACGTACCAGGTTTTTCTCTTTTCCGTCCTGCTATATAAGGGCTTTCACCCATGAAGTATCCTGGGGCTGATTCTATACATATCGCAAGACTTCTCATTTAACTAACAAGATCACAATAGTATTACTGCACTATATAATGGTGACACTGGAATAATTGTCAGGTCAAAAAATGCAATCATCACCCTTGGAGTAGTGGTAGTATCAGTAGTGCATTTTCGTCACACTAGAGCTGCACAATGGGCTATTGGCGACGGTCTGGGAAGCATCCCCAAAGATGATCCGAAGACGTGCCATCACAATTCTGATCCTCTGCTGAGCGGATGGCTCCAAAGCTTTGGTAGCCCTACAACCTGCTCGCAAAGTCAAGCACTTCTCTGTTGAACATTTTAACGAGGATTGCATTATTTTTTAGATGCATTAATTTTTAGTTTGGAAATTATTTCCCACACCACTACGCGCAAATGTTTTAAAAGTTTATTTAAAAAGCCACTTTGTTCCAGATTTCCAGTGGGAAAACTTTCAAAATGTTAGCCAAACTACTAAAAATTGTGAAAGCTTTAGTCTTTAATTATGTACCACTCTACGAGCTATTTCGCAAAAAGAATAGTTGTTGTTAGCCCAGCTCATTTCTTATTTTATACCGTTTGTATTCTCACCACCATAAAGCAGGGCTGCTGACTTTCCACGCTTTTGTAAATACTTTTTCAAGTGGTAGCTAAGTTTATGTTTTATTGTATCTTTTTTTCATTTAAGCTTATTTTCCACACTACAACAAATAAATCATTTTAAAGCTCCCAAGCAAAGCCACTTTGATTGCTCTCTATCGTGGTTTTAGATGTCTACCACTCTATAAGTATTTTGCAAAAAGGGTAATAGTTGGCAGGCCTGATAAAGTAACACCTCATTTAGCAAGGTCATGAGAAATGGAGAAATAGAAGCTAGCGGTCTCAGGCAACACCTCCTATAACCGAATGCCTCCACTCGGTTTTTTTATAGATAGTCAGATCAGACATCACCTCCTACATTTGAAAGTCTCCACACGGTTTTTAGAAGCAGACTGAGCAGACTATTTTAAATGTGAACAAGTTGCTCGAATGAATCCAATTTCTATTTTAATAGTAATTAAGAGAAATTTATCATATATATTTGAGGATTGAATCTGTAGTGGTCGACAAGTAAATAAGACAAACCAATTATATTCATTAATAAAAAAAAAATTTCAGACATATATTTGCTGTCACTTTCCTATTTGTACTAGATTTTCTATTAAATGGCCCTTTCGTAAGCTGGTTTACCTTCATAGTGGTCTGACCGAGCTGCCTATAAGAAACCGTGTGGAGGCTCTCAGTTATCGATCAGATCACCATGAAAGTAAACCAGTTTACGAAAGAGCCATTTAATAGAAAATAAGAAAATGGCTGCGAATATATGTCTAAAAATTTATTTAATTTATGAATATGATTAGTTTGTCTTATTTACTTGTCAACCACTGCAGATTGAATTCTCAAATATATATGATGAATTCCACTCAATTAGTTTGAAAAAGAAACAAAATTATAGATTAAACGAATTTCTTAATCACAAATCCACTTATCGCATCAGATTCAACAACAACAATATTGAGAGATCTATCAAGCGTAGGACTGGGTGATATGAGAAATTTTATATCGTGATGCATCGTCAGTTTTGCATCGCGATATAGTATTTTTGAATTTCATTTACTTGTAAGTCCTATTTCAATCAAAACTTCATACTCAGATTGATTTAAATCAATTTATGAATTTGAAGATATATATGTTTTGCTAAAGAAAGATATTAATGTTATATTTTCTAAAAATGATCGCGCAAATAACAAAAGATTTCTTAGCTTAAAAATAATTAATAAAATGTAAATAAAATTGAAATTTATCAATATAATATTTACCTAACAATATAGAAAGAAAATTTAAAAAATAAGTTCGTTAAAAATTATTTGCAGGCTTAAAACAAAGTGCTAAATAAATTTAAAAAAAAACGCTTTTAAAACAACTTTATTTTTTATCATTATTATTTCACATAAATAATTAAGTTAAATTGAATAATTACCGAATTCTGAACGAAAAAAACAAAGTAAGGTTTAATTACTTGAAAATAAAAACAAAAGAATTATGACATTCGATAATATATTTAACTGACAATTTGAAAGAAAATTAAAAAAACACGATTATACTCTTTAATAAAACGAAATGCTAAATGATTAAAAAAAAAAAAAAAGAAGTCGCAAATCTTACTAATTATTTTGAAAAAACAAAGTTGATTGACTTATGTCCAAATCCAAAAAAGGAAAAACAAGTTTTGTTGTAATTTCATTTATAAAAACAACTAAAGATTTATAAATTTAAAATCAGTAATAAAAGCCAATTAAATTATTAGAAATTTTATCCAAAAAAAATTTAATAAATTAAAATAAAGTAAAAAATAGCCTAACCAACTTAATTACTTTGTAATTTAATTCTTCATGGGCACCTTAAACTAGATTTCCGATTGTAATAAAATCGATAATGCAAAAAATTACTTAAATTACTCAAATTAATTTTCACATTTAAAAATAAAAAAAAAAGTTTTGTTTAAAAAAAATAATTGACCTAATTAATTAAGAAACACTTCTTTATACATTCTTTTCAATAATAAATTACGTTCAGAACAAGGTAACGACTGCAATCAAAAAGTCAGTCCCACTGAAAATAATCGACAAGAAACGATATCAAGTGGCGACAAAGCAAATGAGAAAAACAATGAGGCGCGAAAACGAACATGCGAGATCACGATATATGTTCTCAAAACTGATTCTGATTCTACCGCTCATCAATCAAGGCCGTTTCAACATAACGAAACAAACATCGTCTTCCACGGCGCGGGTTGGCATCGGAACATAAGAGAAGATCCTTGCGTGTCTTGTATCGCTATATCGTATATCGCTATATCGTTCGTCTTCTTTACTCGACGGCTTAAATCAGATTTCTGATGCAATGCCTGGAACGAAAGTCGCTGTATCTGCCTACCGATATAGGCGTTAAATCGATATGTCACGATATATCGATTTATAGCTCAGTTCTATTCAAGCGTATTCCAACTTAGACTATCGACCTGCATCCTGTTCTATAGCCACACATAGTTTAAAGCAAGCTGCTTTGTTTTATTTTCATTATTTTTACTTATTCAAACAAGGTGCTTGAATCCCCTTCATAGCTACCACACTGCCTGCTGACCACAAAGAACACACACAATGCTAAATAAGTCACGATGGATGAGATAGGGGCAGCATCGCGGCTCAGGTGCCCATCTAGCATAACCAAAGAAAGAAAGACTTTTTAAATAGAAGTTCAGTTTAAGCTCACAACTGATTCACTTTTTAAAGAGTCTGCGCAGACTACTTATAAAAAAACGTGTGGAGGTACTCCATACCTGCCAACTTTTAATCTCTTCCATTATCATTTTTCCCAGTGGTATTAAAATGCAATTAAAACTTCAATTTTAAGCAAACAAATACGTTATATTTGAGAAAACTTATGTTAACAACCATGATAGTAACGCATACTAGTATATGTGCCTAATTTTTGTAAGAATAGTGGTGATGATAATCATTTAAAAATTAAGTTTATAATAGAAAAAATAGTATATAATTACTACCACTTTAAATATGAAAATAAAATCTTCCGGAAAATCCGGAATAGTTGGCAGGTATGGTACTCTGATGTAGGAGGTGTTGCCTCAGGTGTTTAGCTCTTAATTGAAGTTAGACGCTACTGAGTTGGATTTCAGACGAAACGTAAATTATCACAGTGAACGTAATCATATAATCAATCTTTAACCCCTTTGGGACAGGTGATTCATAAAAGCATTCGTACAAAATCAGAAGGCAAATAAATAAAAACGGTAGCTGAAATGAAGGCGTTGCTAATTTGACAGACTTACTTTGCTTTTACTTTAATTATTGTTGGTTTAATCATATATATAATCAATGTTAGTTCAAAGTGTAACTAAATAATTTTATTTTGAACTGAAGTAATGGTGAATTAAATAAATAAATCAATTATAACCCTACCCACAAATAAACTGCTAAAAAACTACTTTGATTACCAGTTTTGTCTTTTTACCCTGATTGATACGGTTTTACGCTGGCGCGTATTTGTGACAGTCGGCTCGAAAGGGTTAAATCTCAAATTAATAGTTATTGCAAAGTAATTAGTGCAGAGATATCAACTTGTTCTACTTTGTTGATAAAAAGTCTTGTTGAAGTATCACTATGTACCAAAATTTATGTTTCAGTGTATGATTCTTGATCTTGAAAATTTCATTAAAAATATGTCACCCACAACCGAGAATAATTCAAAAAATGGGACAAATGCTTCATGTTTATGCTTTAAAGTTTTAATATTGCCTTAATTTTTTAGGAATGGAGGATTGGATTTAGGAACTTGGAATTTAGGAATTTGGATTTAATTTTTGGAAGAGGGGAATTTAATGATTTCATCTTCAGTTTCGAGAGTAACGTAAGTCTTTAGTGCCACGTCCTTTATCCTAAAATCGTATATTTGCTATAATCTTTGTTTTAGCGAATACGACCTCAAAATGCTAGGTATTGAGGAAGTTTTAACATCCAGATAAATTCCCCTTCTAATTTACAAATATATTTTGGTAGGTAGTATTTATTAAAAATAATTTGTTTCTTCAATCATTCTATAAAATTTTTAAATTTGTCTACATTGTAGCTACCCTGAGGCAGGTTTTTTTTAAAAAAATTCCTTTATTTTTTTATCCTTCACTTTTTCTTGAAAATAAATCATAATAATTAAAAGTAAAAAAAAACTGCCAATCGTCTCCTTCGTATCTTCTTTCGCATACATTCGAGAGGATCGTAGTCTTCAGTGCTACGTCCTTTATCATAAAATCATACATTTGCTGTAATCACCAATTGTTACACGTTTAAATCCGAGTTATGTTATTGTTACCTATGGTACTTAAATCCATTCTCTGCAAAGATCTGTGAATGTAATACTCGTATGTACGATGAGGCTATTCAGAAAGTTCGTGCTGATTTTTGATTAGAGGAACACCCAAAGGTCCGTAAAGAATATGATAGTGGTTGCAAAATTATACTATAAAGTATATTTCTAGCTTTTAATCGGATCACTAAAGTTTTGAACTCCGATGTTACCTTCATGGCACTCTCAATTGTCACCACTCTGAAATTAAAACTTTTTATAGCTTATTAATTAGTAACCACATTATTTTAAGAATTTTAAAAATTACATTAAAAAACCGTATTATGTACTTTAAATAATTTAGTGTATATACAGAGATGCCAAGTTGCTCCGGACAGCAAATATATATTTTGAAGTGGTAGATAATCAATTGTGATACTTGGTTTAATAAATTTAATTTAGTTGATTTTCATCCACCACTATTTCTAAACATATCGTAGACTTATGTAATTCACCACTTTATAGTGCTTATGCACCACTTTATAGTGCATGCCATACCTTTTGAAAAGCAAGCAAAAATAGTCAAATATTTGCAAAATTTTCCTTGTAGTTAGTTACAAAGAAAATGGTATTAACCCTTTCGCGCCGACTGTCACAAATACGTGACAGCATAAAACTGTATCAATCAGGGTAAAAATATAAAACTGGTAATCAAAGTATTTCTTTAGCAGTTTATTTGTGGGCGGAGTCATAATTGTCTGATTTATTTAATTCACCATTATTTTGTTCAAAATAAAACTATTTAGTTATACTTTGAATTAACATTGATTATATAAATGATTAAACTAACAATAATTAACGTAAAAGCAAAGTATGTCTGTCAAATTAGCAACGACTACATTTAAGTTACCGTTTTTTATTTAATAACAACTTGATTCTGATTTTGTACGAATGCTTTTCTGAATTGCCCGTCCCCAAGGGGTTAATGGTATTACACCGCTCAAAAAAATTAGGGGAGTCATGTGCTCCCCTAATTTTTTGAGCGGTATATATATATATATATATATATATATATATATATATATATATATATATATATATATATATATATATATATATATATATATATATATACACTATCTAGCCATTAATGACCGGACACCCCTTGAACGGCAGGTGGACTCGTCCTGGCGGAATAAATACGGAACCTGTGGTGGGGGAAAGACCATTCGCAAGCAGGCAGCGGCCATACGAGCGTTAACAGAGAAAATGAGTGAACGGCGAGAGCTGAATGAGGCGGAAAGGGGCATGATCATAGGCGCCCACCGATTTGGTCATTCCATACGTGCCGTGCCATCTCCGACAAGTTTCAGATACCACGGTCAACAGTTGGTGACGTCGTGTTGAAATGGGAACGAGAGGGAGTGATAAAACTACAGTCCCGACCCTGCAAGCCCATAATAATGTCCGACAGGGATCGACGATCTCCTCGACGTGTAGTGAAGACAAACTGACAAATGTCGTTGGACACTGTCGCTACCAACTCCCGGGCTGCATCTGGCAGTGTTGCCAGTGCACGTACCATTCGTCGGGAGCTGATTGCACAAGGATTCCATGGACGAGCAGCAGCACATAAGCCAAACATCTCTCCATCAAACGCCCGTCACCGATTTCAGTGGTGCAGAGCACGTCGCTAGTGGACAGTAGAGCAATGGAAAAGCGTTATGTGGAGTGATGAGTCACGCTACATGTTGTGGCTCTCTGATGGACGGGTGTGGACCTGGCGAATGCCCGGAGAATGGTACCTATCGGAGTGCATTTTCCCCTCTGTGAAGTTCGGTGGTGGAGGAATTATGGTGTGGTCCTGTTTCTCATGGTTTGGCTTTGGACCCTTGGTTTTAGTGCGTGGAACCCTGAACGCAGAAGGGTATAGAGGCATCCTGGACAATTCGGCGCTTCCCACCCTGTGGCAACAGTTCGGTAATGGCCCGTTTGTGTTTCAACACGATAACGCTGCCATTCATAAAGCACATGCCATCACAGACTGGTTTGATGAAATGGGGGTGCAAGAGTTTGACTGGCCCTCCCAAAGTCCCGACATCAATCCAAATTGAGCATCTCTGGCATGAGTTGGAGAGCCGGTTGAGGGCCAGACCACAACGCCCCAAAACCACCACTCAACTCTTCGCCATGTTACAGGAGGAATGGCTGGCAATACCTGCCACCGTGTACCAACACCAAGTGGATAGCCTTCCTAGAAGGGTTAAAGCTGTGATTCGGGCGCGTGGCGGCCCTACGCCCTACTGCCTTGATACTAGCACCTCATGTATCCGAAATGAGGGGTGTCCGGTCATTAATGGCCAGATAGTGTATATATATACATACTTGCCAACTTGTAATCCTTTCCATTATGATTTTTCCAAGTGGTAGTTAAATGGAATTAAATTTTCAAGTGTAACCAAAACAATACGTTGTATTTGATAAAACATCAGCTGACAACCATGATAGTAACGCATATTAATATATATGTTTAATTTTTTTAAGAATAGTGGTGATCAAAATCATTTAAAAATTAAGTTTGTAAAAGAGAATGTATAGTTCGTTCACCAGGAGTTGGCACTTGGCTCCACCTCCTCGGACGCAGAGTTCATTTCAGCACGGGGGAGTAAGAGGAAAGACATTTCCCTGCTTGAAATCGAGATAACCTCTAATGCGCGCAAAGCCTCCTCACGGTTTTTATAGGTAGTCCAATCTGACCACTATGAAGGCAAACCAGTTTACGAAAGAGCCCTTTAATAGAAAATCTAGTAAAACTAAAAAAGTGGTAGCAAACACATGTCTAAAATTTTTTTTAATTTTTTAATATGATTAGTTTGTCTTATTTACTTGTCTACCACTACAGATTCAATTCTCAAATATATATGACAACTTCCTCTCAGTCACGTTTAAAATAGAATTTGGTTTCATGTGCTCAAACTGTTCACTTTTTAAATAGTCTGCGCAGACTACTTATAAAAGACCGTGTGGAGGCTTTCTGATGTAGAAGGTGATGGCCAAACACAAACAGTGAATTCTTTTTCAGTCACTTACTTCGCTTTATCATCAGCTATTATACCTTTCGTTATTCTAGCTAATTTATATTTAAAAACCTTTTCCCAGCAAAATATCTCAAAAAGAACAAACTATTCAATAAAAAGAGAGAAATATCAACAAGTTTATGAAATAAAATGAACATGTTCAAAATATGCGCATGAAGATTGCGAAATAAATATTCTTGTCATACGATCGCCAAATAGCAGCTTTGTTCACATTCTTTTCCCCAAGATAGCGAAATAGTATCATCCGATACCACGTGATGAAGGAGGAGCCAAGTGCCAACTTCTGGTGAACGAACTATAGTATATATTCACTACCACTTTAAATATAAAAATAAAATTTTACGCCAAATGCGTAAAAGTAGGCAGGTATGTATACATATATATATATATATATATATATATATATATATACACTGCTGAAAAAAATTAGGAGAGCACATAGCTCCTCTAATTTTTTTGAGCAGTGTACTTGGAGGACAAAGGTTTATATTCTCTTGATCACCAGAAATATTTGGAAACTTATTACTTGTATTGAAGTCTGACACATGCAAGATGAATATTATCTAGTGCTTGCAAAGTTAGGAAATTTAAAGCTGCTTTAATGAAGTGTATAATACCATTTGAAATTTTTTGGTTGATTTTTGGAGCTTCGAAAATTGGCATAAATATTCCAGGTGACCCATTAAAACAAAAAAAAACCTTATGAAAACTGTATGGCTTAAACAGTGGGTAATTTATGTTATTAGCTACCAGGATATATCGCTTTCATCATAATGGGGTTAACCAAATTCGAATCCCAACGATGACTGACGAACTCTGCTCTCGGCTTGCGCTGATCGCAGTGCTGAAGTAAAATATTCTCAGTGGTATAAGGATCATGGGTGAGAATTTCTTTTGCTGTCGAGCTAAATGTGGGAGGATTTCGTGATCTCCATGTAACGTTTTTAACACTAGTTTCTCTCAATGCTGAATCCAAGTGTTCCGTTGGATCCAAGTGTTCCCTGGTGTGTTCTGCGTTGAATTTAAAATTACAGATGGATATGAACATTGATAGTTACGAACCCAAACATGTGTCAATTGTTCAACGCTGGTTCAAAAATAAAATATTATTAGAAAAAATTTTTAAATAAATAAAAATATGAATAGCATGACTGCTAATCAATGTAAGCTAATTTGTATTAATAAATCGTTAAGGTGGGAAAGAAATGACTAAGTTTTGTAAAATAGACTTTATAGATGTACAGGGGTTGGTTAATATAATGTGTAAAACTTCTATACTATTGCGTGACAAAACTATTGTATAATAATTTTAAAGATCGTTTTTGGAGCTTTTAGAAATAGTGTCAGTTTTACCCATGCAAAATTTACATCGAACGAAATGAACGTAAGAAGTTAAAAGCTGATTCCCTTTATCAATATCCCTATATTTAAAGAAGCAATAATATTGCAATCCAACTGAATGATTTTAAAATTGTTAGTATTAACCCCTTGGGGACGGGTGATTCGGAAAAGCATTCGTACAAAATCAGAATCAAGTTGTAATTAAATAGAAAACGGTAACTTAAATATTTTTTTTTTATTTCCAATGAGCTGCACAATCGATCTTGTCGATGAGCAGACCTAGTGTGTTCTCCAGAAGTGGTATTCACTCTTTCAGGACCACCACAATGGGTGAGATACCGTTGGTCATGTTAATATGAAAGTCTAGTTTCTGCTACACTAGATGGTAGCACCAATACTCTATTTGGATACTAAAGTGCACTAGGAATTTTTAATTTTGCCGGAAATGCCAAGAACCAATAAGGTACTCCAGGGATCTTTTACATGCCGCATAATCATACGACATGGCCGCTGAGGATTTTCTGCAACCCGAAAATCCGGTGTCTGGGCCGGGGATCGAACCCGCAGATTTTTAATTAATTAAAAACATAACTAGATTTCAAAGTTTCCGAACTCACTTCCTAGAACAAAAATGAAGATGAAAAAAGTTAAATTTTTATAAGCACAATTTAAAAACTTTTTAACACCTCGGCTAAACTGTTTGAAGAACCATTTTTACAATCCAATATTAAAAATTCATTAGCAAAATAAATAGTTTAGGAACATTTATTTCAAGAGAAACATATTTATTTGAATTGTAATAAAAGAACCTATTTTATTTTACTAACTGCAAAGTAATTTTCTGATTTTTTTATTTCGTCTTTTTTCATGTTTAATGCGAACATTAATTAAACCGTAACTTAGTTAATAGGTAAATAAAATACTACCTTTGCCCTGGCACAATACTAACCTTCTACAATTAAATTGAGTAAACTTGCAGTTGGTAATGTTTTAGAGGGTTTTTAACTGGGTTTATTTCGGCAAGTCTTCAAACTTCTTCTTCTTGGTTCTGGGACTAAGGAAATGATAAATAGTGTTTAAAAATATCTTCAATGTTTTCTCTTCTTGTAAATATTCATAAGCATGCTATGCAACGTTACCACTACAACTGGCAACACATGTTATCAGATGTTTCATACTGAAAATTTTAAATATGTTTCCTTCATAATAAGGTGTAAAAATAGCAAAACACTTGAGAGCAGATGAAAAAAAACAATGTTTATTATTTAATATTTTTATCAAGTATAATCATTCTAGACACTCTTTAAAATGTTAGATTCTGGCTACAAAAGTTTTGTTCATATCTATTACCAGAAATGTATTAAAGCAGAGAACGTGCGCGTTGATACATAATACGAATGACGAGTTTTGAAAACCCTTGAAAATTTCTTTTTTAAAAGGAAATATACCTCATCGGTTTCTTAGAGATAGAGTTTTGAAAATGACGTTAGTCAGAGAGTTTCTAGATTCATCTACTTTTGTTCTTAAATAGAAGAAAAACATTTGAAGTTTCTCCTTTCTTCTAATTCATCAATCGAGTTTATGCTACACCTCCTATAACTGAAAGCCTATACACGATTTCTTATAGGTAATCCTATCAGACCTTTACGAAAGACCATTATGAAACAGCCATACAATAAAAAATCTAGTAAAAATAAGAAAGACTAAACATATAATTATGCATTAAACTACCAACAGTAGCAGCATTAAACTACATGGGTTCTACGACTAGAAAATCTTTTCCCAGAAAGCGGAGTCAGTTGGCATCTCTGAAATTATTGAAATTTTTTGGTAGATGTGTAAAAGTAAATGATGCCTTACATTTTCCTTCTGACAGTTATTTCCCACTGTAGGTGAACGTATTTATTTTTATTTTTATTTAAATTGTAAATATAGTTCATAAAATCGTTTTTTATGAATGAATTTAATCTATGGTTTAGAGCATTCAGTATGATTTTGTAATAGATACTTAAAACACATACACTTTTGAAAGAACACAAATTTCCATTTTTGTCAAAGTTACGATAAATAAGACTATCTAAAAACAGAAAAAGGGGGTAGAAAAATACGTAATTATTCTTATCTCTTCCTCAAAATTTTTTTTTAAAAATTGTTTATGAAATCACTCTTTGTGAAACTTTTTTTTTATTCTTGCTTCTTTAATGTTCGCCCTCAATTACAAAAAATGTGTCAAATAAATAAAATCAACAACTTTGGTTTAGAGTATCCAACATGATGTTTTGTCTTCGTTCGCCTACCAATGAGGGGAACCGGGTTCGAATCCCAGCGATGGCTGGCTCATACGAATCCGCATCAGGCTTGCATCGACCACAGTGCTGACGTGAAATATCCTCAGTGGTAGACGGATCATGGGTTAGAATCCCTTCGCCATCAGGCTCAGGAGGTTCTCGTGGTTTTCCGCTCCATGTAAAGCAAATGCGGGTTAGTTCCATCAAAAAGTCCTCCATGCAGGCAAATTTCTCCCAATACTTGATACAGCAGTTCCCTTGGCTTCGGGATTGGGTTCAAAACTACAAGGCTACGGAGTTGAATACTAGTAGACATAAACCTAAAAATTGGGTCGGCTGTTCAACGACGGTTATAAAATGAAATGAAATAAAACACATTTGCACACAATGTTCATTCTCGAGTGCAAAACGGTGTCAAATATTCAACAACTTTGGTTTAGAGAAGCTAGCGTTATGTTTTGTCTTAAAACTACATACACATTTCAAAGAACACAAGTTTTCATTTTGTCCGAAGTTACAATAAATAAGACTACCTAAAAACAGAAAAGAAAGGAGTCGAAAAATTCATCCATATTTTATTGTATGTATTGCCATGCAAGCTTGAAGAGTAAAATAATACTTTTGAATAAAAGATGAGAATATTTCAAATGTTGAAGTATATATCTTGAAGGTACAAAAGTAATCTCTGATCAATAAAATAATCTCACTAAATGCTTTAGTAAGTTTAATATTTCATGTTAAAAGTTTAATATTTAATTAAATAATACGCATTTTGCACCAAACACATACTTTTTCTTGCACAAAGCTATACTCTGATATTAAGCTGTTCGCGAAATATTGTTTTCAATGGTAGTGAACCTAAGCAGATATATTTTAAGCAAATAGAATTTTTATGAAACTTATCAGAACTAAAGAAAATGGCTATTTTTCTATCTGAGATTTAATATGTTTGCTTAAATTATATATTTCTCGACGAAGTTCTTTAAAATCTTATCTATTAAAATATTAATGCATTACATTTGCTACTACTCAGAAAATTATTTTCCGGAACTACAGAAATTCCTTAGTAGTTGGAAGTGTAGGGTAATGAAAGCATTTCCATCAAATTGAAAAAAAAAAGGGAATACTGCCATTTTTATTATAAAAAGGGCTTTATAAAGGACACCAAAAAAAGGAATTTTTTACCTATTTGTGCCCAGATTCCTCTTATTAGCATGTCTTCGCATTTTGAAAAATATTTTTTGAGTGGAGCACATTTAAAAAAAAAAGCTTTCCGAATTTCTGGTAATTTTGCCAACAGCTTCACCACTAAAAAGCTGGTACAAAGTGGAGTTGTATATTAACTTTTAAATCATTTATGTGCAGTGGCGTGGAAAAAAAGGTTAAACGAATAAAAAAATAATACATTAAAACTTAAACTTAGCTACCACTAGAATAAATTTGTTCAAAAAAGTTCAGAAAGCTGGCTGTCCCGGATGTTTCCTTTTCCTGGATGGTTCCTTTTTCAGGAAAAAAGAATGGTATCACAGATCTTTCATTATTAAATCTGAAAAAAAACAAGGTAGTTCCATCAACCGCAATCTGTGAATAATACAAATATATTCAGATATGAAATCAACCAGCATACAGTCAACCAATATTTTGTATTTTAGGTAAAGATACATTGCTACAAAAATAAGCTGTCCTGAGGTTTATGTCATCTCTCAAGTTACAAAAGTCTAATTATGTTTTCGCTTTAATATGAATAATTTGAAATTTAAGCCATAATGGTCTACGATTGAATAATTAAAGAGTTAATAAATATTAAAAGTGTATTGAATTTCTACCGCTTTTTATAACCTGCAATGACATATTTTGACGATTGAGACTCGTCAGGTAATTTTTTCGAATAAATAAAAAGTGGTGGCAAAGGTATGTTGCTGTTTATCCATTAAAGAAAAGAATAATACATTGATATTTATCACATCATATAGATGATAATATATGTTGAAATATAATTTAATTAGGTAATTAATTGAATTATATATATATATATATATATATATATATATATATATATATATATATATATATAACTACAAATAATAAATAATAAGATTTTGTTTTCGCCCTCAAAGATAAGGATATTTATAAGATTCAAGATCTTATTAATAGCTTTTTTTTACTAATTTCCACTTACTGATTTTGTAGAAGACAAGATAAGTAAAATCTCACCTAATAAAATTTAAACTTTAGTTAATTTATATTTTGATATTAACTTTCAAAACGCTATTTTCGATATACTTAAGTTTTATAACATATTTGACTATTTAAAGAATTTGTTTTCATTAAAATGTTTAAATATTTTGTCATAATTAAATGCTATAATTACAATAAAACTCTTAGAAGAATTATTTTTAATTATTATTATATATATATATATATATATATATATATATATATATATATATATATATATATATATATATATATATATATATATATATATATATATATATATATATATATATATATATATATATATATATATATATATATATATATATAATATATATATATATATATATATATATATATATAATATATATAATATATATATATATATATATATATATATATATATATATATATATATATATATATATATATATATATATATATATATATATATATATATATATATATATATATATATATATATGTATATATATATATGTATATATATATATGTATATATATATATATATATATATATATATATATATATATATATATATATATATATATATATATATATATATGTATATATATATATGTATATATATATATGTATATATATATATGTATATATATATATGTATATATATATATGTATATATATATATATATATATATATATATATATATATATGTATATATATATATGTATATATATATATATGTATATATATATATGTATATATATATATATATATATATATATATATATATATATATATATGTATATATATATATGTATATATATATATATGTATATATATATATGTATATATCTATATATATATATATATATATAGACAGATAGATAGATACCCTGACACCCGGTGGCTGAGCGGTAGCGCTTCGAGCTGTCGTGCACAGGTCCCTGGTTCGATCCTCGAGCCTGGCAAGGTTGACTCAGCCTTTCATCCCTTCAGTGGGTCGATAAATGAGTACCAAGCATGCTTGGGAACTAAACACAGGGGATTCTGCGTTCGGCTGACCACTTGACCGGAACATCTGCTCCAGCACCACATAGCCCAAGGTCAAGAAAACCGAGATGGGCACAGTAGGCCTTGGCCCTGTAGGTCTGTCGCGCCGCTGAGTTTAGTTTAGTTATATATATACCCTAAAATGCATAACACAGTCAAGATTACTGTTGCAAAAACACAGCATTTTATTCCGTAAAAAAATACTTTTACGAAAAAATTAAAGAGATTCCTATTAATCTAATTAAATATTTTAGTTATTGGTGTAACTTAAATTTAAAACATTGTTAACATGACCTATTTGAGATTAAAAAATGAATAGATATTAGTGTAATATTAAGATTTACACTTACGGCATTTTCCATAAAAGAAATTAATTTGCTGCCAGTCTTTATATTATTTAATATTTTTTTTTACTTTTTTAAATTTTAATTTTAAATTTTCTGTTCTAAAAAAGCGTTTACTCTTTTTAGTTTAAAGAAATTATGAGAATTAAAAATTGCTTTAAAATAGAAGTATACATATTATATCGAAGAAAAAAAAAATACTCTGATGATTAAAATGAAATTCTATTTTCTTAGTCAAAAATAAACAGACTTTAAAAATAAATTTCAGAAAAAAAAAAAAATTCTATTCTGAAAAAGAAAGGTAGTATTCCTTAAATTTTCTCTATATAGACCCTTGAGAAGTGTGTAAGAGAAAATTTCTTCACCAGCTGTTTAAGAGATTCTTCTTTAAGCAAACTCAAATTTCAAATCTATTCTTTAAGCATATCGTACTTGGGTACCTGTCATTCACAGCTGCTGTTTGACGAACTGCTCAACGAGCTTTTTTGGGTACTTTAGAAGAACTTTCTGAGTGATAAATTGTTAGCAAAGTTTTATTTTTTGTAAAGTATAAAAACAACTTTAAAATTTTTGTTTAAGAAAATCCTAAAATATATGTGGTTCAATATTTGAATCGAAGTGTTCGCTGGCGAGCAATTTTGATTCTGTAATCTAAAGAGAAATTTTTCTTATGCCGAACACTGGATACTTGCATTGAATTTGTATCAAAAATGTAAGACGTTTTTGCATGAAAATATGCTGAGCATTTTAATTGCGTAAAAATATGCTGAGCATTCGAAAACATGGTTTTGTTTAAATATTAAGAAGAAAAGAGATAAGAAAAATATATCTAAAAATATATAAGTTTTACAAGTAAAAATTTGTTTTTTTGTTTCCATGTGATGTACATACAATGTTTCGTGAATTGCACAAAAAAAAGAAAAAAAAGGAAAGATACTTTTTATCCTAATAATCGGATTTTCGCGTACTAGGACTCAAACTTAATGGTTTGAGAAGATTATTTCAAAACTGCTAATCATTTAGTACACACGTTCTATTAAGTTACGAAATTAGGCACAAAAACTTCCTTTATCTGAATAATAAACATACCTTTCTTCTGATGAATACTTTTCTGACCTTCAAGGTAGAGGGGGTAGCCCAACGCCTCCTATAACTGAAAGCCTCCACACAGTTTTTTTATAGGTAGTCCGATCAGACCACTGTGAAGGATATCCACTTTCTGAACGAGTCATTTAATACAAAATTTAGTTAAAGTAAGAAAGTGGTAGCAAATATATGACTAAAAATTTGTTTTATTTCTGAATATTATTGGTTTGCCTTATTCACTTGTCAACCACTACAGATTCAATTCTCAAATATATATGATAAATTTCTCACAATTACTTTTATAAAAGGTTTTGGGTTCATGCGCACAACTGGTTCACTTTTAAAGCAGTCTGGGCGGACTACTTATAAAAGACCGTAAGGAGGCTTTTTGATGTAGGAGGTGATGGGTAGCCGCAATCTGGAAGATTTAATTCTAATAGTTTGGTCAGGAAAGCTATCAAGCATTTGAGCCCCTTATTGCTAATTTTGCCATGCTTCTTGCGAATTCCAGCGAAAATACATGCTGTTATAAAATTAGCTCGCGAAAAATTATTAAGTAAGAAAATTATTTATTGTGATTATTTAGTATTTTTTTTAAATTATTTTATTTAAAAATAATAATAAATTTCTGAAAAGTAGGGTATACAAATTTTAACATCATTTTAAAAAATGCAATTGCAAATCTCAAAATTTGAAAAAAAATCAGTTGAATAGTTCCAGAGAAACTGAATTTTAAAGATGTCCTAGAACTTAAAATTCCGATAAATGAAACAAAAGTTATTCTGGGTGCTACGGTTTATTTGCACGCTTTTCGATTGCATTATAAACTAGGTTTCATAAAAAAAGTGTCAACATTAACCCCTTGGGGACGGGTGATTCAGAAAAGCATTCGTACAAAATCAGAATCAAGTTGCAATTAAATAAAAAACGGTAACTTAAATGTAATCGTTACTAATTTGACAGACTTACTTTGCTTTTATTTTAATTATTGTTAGTTTAATCATATATATAATCAATGTTAATTCAAAGTATAACTAAATAGTTTTATTTTGAACAAAGTAATGGTGAATTAAATAAATCAAAAAATTATAACTCCGCCTACAAATAAACTGCTAAAGAAATACTTTGATTACCAGTTTTATCTTCTTACCCTGATTGATACGGTTTTTTGCTGTCACGTATTCGTGACAGTCGGCGCGAAAGGGTTAATCGAGGACCTTTTTAATAGCACATAATCGAAAATCATATTTTACTACAAATGTGGTGAAATCATTTAGTTTTATTTCCCTCTTTGGCCAAATATATCACAAATTATAACATGAAAAGTTTACTGGGCTTGTAGTTAGAATTTAAAATAGCGTGTGAAAATATAATTATGAGTAACTATTTTTATAAACGTGTAGTAATACTAAATCCATATCTGTCAGATCTTTTGAAGTTTCCGGCAGATTTCTCATTTCCTGTGGTCGTAATGCTTACATAATTATATATATATATATATATATATATATATATTTAATTTTTAATATAGAATAATATTGTCTACATTATTTGCAATAAAACAACTTTAACAAATAAATTGAAAGTCCGTTATATCACTGCGTTTTCAAATGTTAGCTAAATGGAAATTAAATATCAGCTTCTAGTTAATTAATTTTTTTATAGCCAGTGTTTAACAATCAATTTTAAACGTACGACTATTAGTGTTAAAATCCATGGCCTTGAAGTTTTGAACCCTACCTGGATAAATCATTGTGATAAATTAGCCTCCTCCTCGGATTTTTTTTATAAATATTGCCTCTATTTGTGTAACTCGGCGAAAAAAACCACGAAAACCCCTCACAGCTAGCCTGACGGCATGGGAATTTTAACTCATGACCTCCTCAATCACTGAGAATATTTTATTTCAGCACTATAGTCTGTGCGTGCCGAAAGCAGAATTCGTTTCAATCAGCAATCACTGGGATTCGAACCTTGGTTACCAAGTGGGAAAATGAGCCTTGGCCACTTCAAAATAATCTCCTCAAAGGTATCTCCTAGGCCAACTCGGTTCCAGTTAATCCACTTGTCATTTTACTTCTGGGTAAAATTGTCTTGGTCAATGTAAAAACGTGAAGCAAGTAAACTATATGCACGTAAACATGGTCATTGTTTAAAATAAATGTCAAACATTTAACCCTTTAGCGCCGACAGTCACAAATACGTGCCAACATGAAACCGTATCAATCAGGGTAAAAAGATAAAACTGGTAACCAAAGTAGCTCTTCAGCAGTTTATTTGTGGGCGCGGTAATTATAGTTTGCTTTATTTAATTTACCACTATTCAGTTCGAATTAAAAACTGTATAGTTACACTTCTATCAGTGAAAGCAAAAGCAGTTAAAGTGAAAGCAAAAATAAATCTGGCAAATTAGCTATGCCCAAACTTATGCTACCGCTTTTTAATTATTACCATCCTAATACTGATACAAATGCATTTATGACTCGCCCGTCCCGAAAGGGTTAACTAAAATTGAAGACATTTATTCATACATTTACTCTTGAAAAGGAAGTTTTGCAATTAAACATAGATTTCTAAAACACTACGAATCTTCATTTTTTCGTACTTGTTTTTATTTTTGTTTTTATTTTTATAATTGTCTTACAGTTGAGAAAAAATGTAAGTGCATCACAATTTTTTTTCCAAAATAAATAAATAAATAGAATTTCACTAATCTTCTAGTCCTAGTGTTTTAATTTTATTGGGCACCTGGGTAGCGAAGCTGCCCTTAGCACTAAACTCATAAGCATACCTGCCAACTCTTCCGGATTTCCCGGAAGATTTTATTTTCATATTTAAAGTGGTAGCAATACACAGGTTATTCCAATTAACTTTTTGAATTTTAATGATAATTATAAATGAGTTTGACCACCACTATATATAAATAATTACAATAAATATATGAAAGCATAATAATCCTTGCGCAAGCGAATTTCAACGGCATCAAAATATAAATATATTTTTGAGTCAGATTGTTTTTCGTTTATTGTTTTACAACCACTCTGAATATCCATTTTCGGGAGGAGTGAAATTTGGCAAGTATGCATAAAACCAAACTTATTTTATTTATTTTTTCCTTACAATATATACTGGTGTTGGCCGGACAAATAAAAATACTAGGGTTCCCATGGGCCTTGTAAATGTTAAAAAGCGATGACGAAAATTAAACAAATGTCGATAATTTAATATCTGTGTGACCACCACAAAAAAATTTCTTCCAAAGAAAGTATATCTGCATGAAAATTCCTGATTCTGAACCATTACACTTCTGATATCATACTAACATTTAACAACACAAACACTCACTGAGTTATTCACACGCAGATTCAGCTTATCCCTGTGAAAGAGCAACCCCTAGGGGTCTGATCAGGAGTAAGCAAATCCCTGTAATTTAAGTTTAGAGAGCTACCTGGCACGAGTGGTAATTACCAGGACGGCCGGGTCTCTACTTTAACAGAGCCACACTTACTTACACATATACACACATCCTCACATTCCTTTAACTCGCCCCCCTTTTGCATGTATTTCCAATCTGTAAATATTCATTAATATTTATTTTTCCATTGTACTTTAATTTTACCTTTGTTCATGTACATTTTTATTACTTGCAATTTTGTTATTGCCTAATAATGGCAAAGTGCCATTTTTCTTCTCTCAAGAACTCCATTTGCTCCCCAAACTTTAATTTTGTCATGTATGTTTCTTAGTTAAATTTCAAAATGAATGGGAAAAGGGCTGTAAGGCCTCAGACGCCCAGTTTCACTACAACGAATGATTCTAAGCCATTTACTTCATTTGCATTCCACAACCTCATCGAAGCACCACAAAGATCAAGCTAAAGATGAATGGGAAAAGGACCGCAGGCGGCCTGAGGCAGCACCTCCTACATCAAAAAGCCTCCACACGGTCTTTTATAAGTAGTCCGCGCAGACTGCTTAAAAAGTGAACCAGTTGTGCGCATGTACCCAAGACCTTTTATAAAAGTAATTGAGAGAAATTTATCATATATATTTGAGAATTGAATCTGTAGTGGTTGTCAAGTGAATAAGGCAAATCAACAATATTCATAAATAAAACAAATTTTCAGTCATATATTTGCTACCACTTTCTTATTTTAACTAAATTTTGTATTAAATGACTCGTTCGGAAAGTGGATATCCTTTACAGTGGTCTGATCGGACTATCTATAAAAAATCGTGCAGAGGCTTTCAGTTATAGGAGGCGTTGCCTGAGGTGCCCAGATGTTTAATACAGTTTAAGTTCAAGATTCTAAACCAATTAACAATAAAGTGGTATGTTAAAACAAGATATAACTTGAAGCATTAACGTTAATTTACTATCACTACTAAAATTTTCCAAGGACTGCGGGTACCCTGAAATCCGTTTTTGAAATTTCTGCAATTCTTACTAACGTTTAAAATGTGGCTGCAAACCTACTTCGTTCCCGCTCTGTTTTTCAATGAAATTATTCATTCGTGATTAGTACGAATATAAATGATTCAGCATTTATGCAATCCGCACTACAACTTCTCGTAGTATTTTTTGTTTTTTAAATTGTTTTTTTAACTACAAAGTAAATTTTGCAAATATCTGACTATTTTCGTTTGCTTTTCAAAAGGTATGGCATGACATAAGTACCACAAAGTGGTGAATTATATACACCTACGAACTATTTTGAAATAGTGGTGAATAAAAATCTACTAACTTGAATTTATTAAACCAAGAATCGCAATTGATAAACTACCACTTTAAAATATGTATTTGCTGACTGGAGCAAGTTGGCATCGCTGCAAACAACCAACAAATAGATTTTATTTGCATTTTTTGTTAAATTTGTCGTGGTAGTTTATTTATTTAATTTTTTTTGAAACTTTAAACTTGCAGATTTGATACGCCAAAATATTGCTACCACTAAAACAATTCTTTCTCAACGGCCGTACAAGTTGGCAACTATGCATATGCAAACTTTCTTCAGCTACCATCTAACAACAAATACATGACATTTACGCTTTTTGAATTTAATAATGAACTGAAGGCTGCCAAAATGAAACCATGTTTCTTCTTGTAAAAATGATAAAGGTTTGCTTTTTCAAAAGACTTCAAAGACATTATAATCAGACGATTCTCAGTTCATAAAATTTCTGACGAAGAAAAAAAGAAAGAAGAAAGACAGAATGAGATTTTTTTCAATGAGTGTCGGTACGACTATAATAGTTCTACTTCAATTAAAAGAGCTTCTTCAAAAGAGCTTCTTTCCTCCTCTTCAAATCTTCTTTGAGTCCTAAGAAAGAAACTAAAATTATCTTCTAGATTCCTGGAAGTGGTATAGTGTAATATGAGAGTGTTTTATGGAAAACATTTCACTATTAAAGACACAGAAAATAGGAAACTTCGGTAATACAATGAAGAAATATTAAAAAGAATTGATTGAATTTAGGTGCATTGAAAATTGATATTTTAACTTAACGGTGCTTTATTGTACGGTAATTGAAAAACTCCTATTGAGAAATGACATTTATGATTTTACGTAAACATTTTAACTTTAAATAATAAATCTAGCTCAAGATTAAGGTGTTAAAGTATGTTAAATATGATATATGTTAAATTAATGTTATGTTAAATATTATAAATTTTAATGAAAAAGTGCCTAATCGTACGATTTCTCGAAAAATTCCGTCTGTGAAGTAATACACCCAATAATTTATTTAACCCTTTCGCGCCGACTGTCACAAATACGTGCCAGCATAAAACTGTATCAGCCAGGGTAAAAAGATAAAACTGGTAATCAAAGTAATTCTTTAGCAGTTTATTTGTGGGCGGAGTTATAATTGTTTGATTTATTTAATTCACCACTACCTTGTTCAAAATAAAATTATTTAGTTATACTTTGAATTAACATTGATTATATATATGATTAAACTAACAATAATTAAAGTAAAAGCAAAGTAAGTCTGTCAAATTAGAAACGATTACATTTAACTTACCGTTTTTTATTTAATTACGACCTGATCTTGATTTTGTACGAATGCTTTTACTGAATCACCCGTCCCCAAGGGGTTAATTATGCAAAAGTGCCGTTATAAAAAAAATGGTAATGGCTTAAACCCTTAAATGTGTATATCAGATGTACCATTTAGTGCCATTGAATTCATTGCTATTTTGAACATGTATGCACATGCTCCTTTGCGCCATACATTCTAAGTCTCTGCGGTCCGCATATATTTAGTGATAAGTTTACCATGTTACCGGTTCCGTGTAGCTTGCTCCGCTTTGTAAAATAGTATTTTCTAGTGGTAGAGAAATTTAAGTTACTTTTAGTTTAGTATTTTTCATTATAAGTAATTTTTCACCACTAAATATCAAAAATTATAAGTATGATATAAAATGCAACGTTTAAGCATCAAACTACTGGTTACTATATTAAAAAGTAGGCGTAACTATCTTTCTTTAACGAATTTTACTATATAATTTGCTACCACTTTATTAAAACTATTTCAGAAAGCGGAGCAGTTGGCATCCCTATACTCTATTGTCCCTTGACAAAATGTCACAAGAATATCAGGTTGCAACGCGCGACTTCTATGTGTTGTCACCGGCCACTAACGTTTGGCTTGGACATGGCACCAACGTGTTGTCACCGGCTGTTAGTGTATGGCTTGCGTATGGCACCAAAGTGTTGTCACCGGCGGCTAACGTTTGGTTTTCACGTGACAACACGGTGGTGTCACCGGACATGAAAGTGTTAAGGTAGATCATGAACATTGAGTTAGAGGATTAATACTCTACCATTATTTTTTTATAAATGAACACTAAGCATTACTGAAAATGAGGTCTTTTACTTTCGGACAGGTTGAACTAACATAATAATAACTTATAAATAATGAAACAGCCACCCCATAGACTGCTGAACTCAAACTGTCTCTTATTTTAACTTTTTATACTATTTCATGATTCTAGGCCTTCTGCGCGGCCCAGGTGCCCAATTTTTTATAAATAAAGAAAGAAAGAAAATAAATAATGAATATATCTGCCAACATGTATGATGGCTGAAAAAGATTTTACAAAGTGGTAACTAAGCAACAATTTGATACATGAAAGTTGGAAATATTTTCTAAAAATAATCTCTTACCTGTCAACTTGTACGATCGTTGAAAAAGACTATCTATAAGCATAATTAGCCAACAAATAGATCTTATCTATATATTTTCATTAAATTATTGATTCGTCGTGGAAGTTTATAGCATAGAACTTTAAACTTCGAGATTTAATAAGCCAAAACGCTAATGTTGCTACCACAAAGTGATCAACGGCCAATCTCTCAACGGCAACTATCGCATTTCTCAACTGCCGTATAAGTTGGCAACTATGAAAACTTCTTACACATTTAACAGCTAAATAAGCTTACAAAAAGCGGTTCTGCCAACAACTACGCTTTATGTTGTTATTAATTCTTTGAATAAAACGCTAATAAAATATTGAAGAATGATGAACAAAAATTGCCAATACTGACCATGCTGACTTCTTTAAACGCAACTATCAACAATCTTTCTTTTAACAAAAAAATGAAAAAAATCCTATTATCAAAATCTTAAAATTTTCTGATTATTTGCTTAATAAATGGGATTTAAAAAGATTATGATCAAGTATCTATACGTAAATCTCATAAGCAGAGATGCCAACTGCTCCGGACACGCCGGAATAATTGAATAAACGGTATAAATCTACAAGTAAATTTTTCATATATTTGACTATTTTTGCGTGCTTTTTAAAAGGTATATCATGACTTAAGTATTCTAAAGTGCAGAGATGCCAACTTGCTCCGGACAGCAAATATATATTTTAAAGTGGTAGTATACTAATTGTGATTCTTGGTTTAATAAATCCAATTTAGTAGATTTTTATCCGCCACTATTTCTAAATAATTCGTAGGCTTATATGATTCACCACCTTATAGAATTTATGTCATGCTACACCTTATAAAAAGCAAGCAGAAATAGTCAAACATTTACAAAAATTACTTTGTAGTTATTTGCCGTTTTTTTTAATTATTTTGGCGTGTCCGGAGCAGTTGGCATCTCTGAAAGTGGTGAATTATATAAGCCTACGAATTAGTTAGAAATAGTGGGTGATAAAACTCTACTAAATTGAACTTATTAAACCAAGAAACACAATTGAAAAACTACCACTATTAAATATATATTTACTGTCCGGAGCAAGTTGGCATCTCTGCATAAGTATCCAGTGATGTTCATAAGTGTTCGCAAATGTAAATGAGCTTTTGTTGCATATATAAAATTCAGCTATGTAATTACCGCAGAAAATCATCTTCCGTGAAAGAGAGAGCAGAAAATAGAAACTGCAAGCTGACTTGATATAAAAATCACAATTTTATTTTATTAAATTCGATGCGCTATTGTTTGTAAATATGCTTAATAATGTCAAGGGTAATACAATGACTACTATTGCTTAACCCTTTGACGGTTATGAACGAGTTCAGCTCGCAATCGAATCGTGCTTCATAATGAGCGCAGACGAGTTCCGCTCGGGAGCAAGATTTCGACCGTAATGGTTACATACCTGCCAACTTTTAATCCTTTCAAGGATGATTTTCGCCAGTGGTAGTCAAATGGAATATAAACTGCAATTATAGGCAGAAAAATAAGCTGTATTTTGAACAAGCTTACGCAATTTTCAACAACACTATTACATATTTATATATATGCTTAATTTAATTAAAAATAGTGGTGCATCAAAAATATTATAAATTAAGTTTACAAATGCAAGGAATATATAGAAAGCATACATTTTACTACCACTTTAAATATAGAAATAAAATTTTACGCCAAATGCGTAAAAGTTGGCAGGTATGTAGGTTAGTAACGAGCACTACTCGCGCAGTGAAATTTCTCCCCAATGCGCGCTGACGAGCTGAGCTCGTTCGCCATTGTTATTCTGCATAAACTACGTTTAAAACGAATCCTTCTCTCGAAACGTAGTTAGTTTTACTGCCTACAGAAGGCAGTAGTACGGGTTCCATGAATTTCTTTTCATAATGAAGGGGGAATTTATTTTTTTACCTTATTCATTTTATGCGTATTTTGGCCTCGTTTTTTAGAGTGTTTGTAAAGTAAAATGGCTGAAAAGCGAAAGTTAGATAATTATGATGATGATTATGATTGTGATACAGAAAGCTTATCAGGTTTTGAGTCTGATGTAGACTTTGTTCAGAGTATTTAGGTAATTACTGTATTTAAATGCTTCATAAAGTTTTACATTAGTTGTATTTATTTAGTCATTTCAATTTAGTATTTGTCTTTTATTTATAATTAACTATTATTTATAGAATTGATTATAATCATTTATAATTTACTATTAATAATTATCATTTATTATTTTAAAGTACGTAAAAACTGTTATCTGTGTACTACAAACACTTTAAGAAATTTTTAAAACGCGTGAGGTGAGCTATCTACTGCCCCGCTTTGTAAAATAGTATTTTCTAGAGGTAGCGAAATTCAAGTTACTTTCAGTTTAGTATTTTTTCTTTTAAGTAATCTTTTCACCACTAAATATCAAAAATTATAAGTATCATATAAAATGTAACGTTAAAGCAACAACCTACTGGTTACTCAATTACAAAGTATGCGTAACTGTCCTTCTCCTACGAATTTGCTACCACTTTATTATAACAATTCCAGAAAGCGGAGCAGTTGGGCCTCGCCAGAGAAGGGTGACGTTTTCGGAAGAGCGGCGGGGGAAAACAGCTGCCACTTTCGACTACTGCTTGCTCGTAATACTGCGCGAGTTAATGAAGCAAAAATTGCTCATTTCCCTGATCGTCAAAGGGTTAAAAAAAAACTCATAACAAATACAATACAAGGGTACTCAGGCTAATGTCATTCGATGTTTGACTTAGTCTTTGGAAATTCTTTCATTTTTGGAGTATTGATCTTTAACACTAGGTTTACGGGACGCGTCATTTTGACGCATTCCGAGTTTTGTAAGGAAAATTACAAAACCCGTTTGAATTTTTATTTCATGATTTTGATTGATTATGATTTATTATGATTTTACAAGTAATTCAGAGAAATTTGTCATATATATTTGAGAATTGAATATGTATTGGCTGGCAAGTAAATAAGACAAACCAATAATATTCACCAATTAAACAAATTTTTAGACATATATTTGCTACCACTGGCTTATTTTTACTAGATCTTCCATTAAATGGCTCTTTCGTAAATTGATTTACCTTCTTAGTAGTCTGATCGGACTACCACTAAGAAACCGTGTGTAGGCTTTCAGTTATAGGAGGCGTAGGGAAACCCATTGTTAAAATCCCAAGCATGCTTGGTTCTCATTTCATGGACCCTCTGAATGGATGAAAGGCAGAGGCAGCCTCGCCATCTCCCAGAGTGCGAACCTCGGGCTGGCGGCGCGAAAGCGGTGCTACTCAGCAATCAGGTCTTTAGACGGATCATAGGCTGGGATTAATTGCAATCGGTTTTACAGTGGATGTTTTTCCTGGTTTTCTTAGGCACGTAACGCAAACAAGGATATGTTTCTTTCAAAATATCTCCAAAGAGAGGAGTGATTTTGTCCCAATTTTTGATCTAAGACATCTCTTGACTTCTGGCTAAATTTAAAAATAACAAGGCTACTGCGGTGAATATAAAGAACCGCAAAATTGCTTTGGATTGTCAGTCAAATGTCGATAATACTATATGTCGATGTGATCGCAACATAATTTTTCGTGCGAAAAAAGTGTCTGGAGAAGTAAAAAAAAATGATATTTCATTTTAAAACAATGAGGTAGCGAGTGAGAGATTTTTTAAAAAAAAATAATAATAATAAAATGAAACCCATTTATTTTCTGTCAGAATCAAATATTTACGTTTAACTTATGATAGCAATTCCGGATAATTTCATTTTTATTTGTGTCAAAAAAGAATTATTGAATTTGAAACTATGTGAAAATTAAACACGAAAAGTATTTCACATCTACAAATATCCAGCATTACATTCATTAAGATAAGAGAAACAGAGAAAAAAAAGTTACGACACATTCTCCCAGCGTTTTCATTAATCATGGCTCGTTATCAAATCTTTTGAACAAAGATGCAAATCATTAATCAAGATTTTCTTTTTTTTCTCTTTGTTCTGGAATGTTCAATATAAGAAAAGACAGATGGAGTTCTGATACAGATAAAAGAAAATACGTTTAATGTCTTCTATTGTTTTAAATTAAGATTCATTAAAATTCTAAGACACAGGAAAATAACGAAATATTTGTATCTTTTATATTTAAATTTATGTTATGATAAATTTGTTTAAATAATGTACCATTTATTTTATCGTAAGTACAGTTTTATTTTCCAAACTAATTCCCAATGGGATTTATATGCATCTAAATTTTTTCATGAATAAATTTAACGTTTTGTTTGAATTTACATCCAGAAAAAATTATTTAAAATCTGCACTAGGCGTTTTAGTTATTAATAATTAAAGTAAGCAAGTAATTAGACAAATTAAATGTATTAGTATTAGTACTGTTTTTTGTCAACTACTTATTTATGAAGGATTTCAAACAGAATTTTTAATCAAAGTGAGATTAAATTATCATCTACGGTATTCATTGCTTCAAACTATTCAATACATCTCGTGGAAATAAGTTAAATAAACAGGTGATGAAATTAATTAATAAATGATAAATGAATAATTAAGATGATTAAACGTAATTATTCGAGTTTCTTTATTTGTGTCTGTGAATTACAGAATAATAAATTACTTTTAACTAGTTAATAATTACTTTAACGTGCATTAGCGAATTACATTTTTAAATTATATAATTTCTTTCGGAAACAAGCAGTTTTTATCTACACTTTTATTTATGCAGCAAAGAATTGAGGAAAGTTCATATTTTTTAAAAAAAATAATAATTTATTTCATTATAACACTGGGGAACAAAATTTTATATTGCATTTATGCAAATACATTATATTGCCTTATTCACGTGTGGGGTTATCAAATCTGAAATTAATTTTGATCCTAAAACTAAAGATTTCTTTAATGACATTTTTAGTCTATTTCTTGCCGAAATGCTTAAGTTAAAAAACGTTATACATAACATAGGGTTGTGTAAATGTTACCACAAATCATTCATTGGAGATAGGGCTTACTAAATGGATTAAAATTTCTTTGAAACTCATGCTCGAAAATTTCATCATACGTCACTAGAGATGTCACAAGCCCATGTTTAGAAGCTCATTAAGAAATAATTCTTAATGGGGAATTGACCCTAGTGGCGTATGACGGCATTTCTATGCATTGGTTTCCAGGTAATTTTAATGCAGATGATGTGCCCTAACTCCCCTAGAAGTCTATCGCATTATTTGTGTGACTCCCTGTTTTATATAACGTTTTTAAGCTTGTAGATTTCGACAAAAAATGCCCCATTAGAAAATCTATCTCTTGGACCGAAAAAAAAGATTAGAAGGCAGCGATACGAAAGTATCTGAGATCTATTCGAAAAATCTCCTGAAACAGGAAAAATTTCCCAATTTAATCAACATCTTCATGGTGGCATATTTAATTTTATTATAATCTTTTAAAAATCATTTAAAAAATTTCTTAAATATTTTTCAAATGAATTTACTACAAATTTGTTATTGTTCTTAAATAATTAATACTAGTGTTTACAACATATTTAAACAAATCTATTTTCTTTCCTAAATAAATTTCTATCATATCCAACGTATAGATAATAGATGAACAAAGTGACATTTCGGTATTCTAATAAAAATTTCGGGGCACCTGAGACCATAATATCATGGAAAATTAGCAACAATCTTAATCCAGAAGCAATTAGAAATAAAACCATCTGAAACTTGACTGCTGAAAGCAAATCAGAAAATTGGAAATGGTAAATTAATGACTTAATTTCGTCAAAATTTTCTAGTATTTTTATCAAAACACTGTCTTTTTCTACAGTCAAGTATAGATAATTTGAATTATATTATTGAATAAATATATATAAGACAAGATCTCATTGAAATAATTGCTCATAATTTTTAGTAATTTCTATAAATAATAAAATTTAGTTTTTTTGTTAAATTCGTATGAGTTTTCCCAACCCTAAAACGGGAAGCATAATTGTTATTTTCTCAAAATGAGGTCGACTTCTCTGTACAGAAGTTCCCCTTACATTAGAAATAATAATGTTCTTGAAAATAGAAACATATCTTGAGCTTCATAATTAGAAGAAATAATAGAAGAAAGAATCTTTCTTGCAGATCTTTCTTCATAATAGAAGAAAGATCTGCATGTTCGCGCGCATGGTCTGGTCCGCTTGGGTTATCAAAAAAAAGCAAAAAAAATAATCAAAAATAATTTTTAAATTTTTATTATTTATTTGCGCAAATATATGAAGTTGGAAAAAAATAAACGTGTTTATTTTTTCTAAAAACAAGCACATAATGTTAAAAATGCCAAAACAAATTTTTGACATAAAATTAAAAAATAAAATAATTATAAGTATTGTTTATGCAAATAATTAACGTTGTTGCTTATAATTAACTATGTCATAAATACGACGCAAGTTCAAATAAATAAATAAATGAAAAATATTCGTTATAAGTGACTGACACTATTTAAAATCCTTCTAAAAATACACAATATATTTAGATTGAAAGGAAGATTAATTTATTGCTTTGAGGGAAAAAGAGTCGGAACTCACAAACGCGGAACCCTTTTTATTTGAAGTACTTGCGAACAAATTTAGAAAATTTGCTTTAGTGTACCTTTGTGGAAAAAGGTAAAGTAATAGTTACAAAGAACAACACTAAAATACATATAAAAGATCATACTAATTAGTTCATAATGAAACTTCGTAACTTTATTCTTTAATCGATGCAATGTTCTATTGTTTAAAATATCTCACATATAGGTCTTAGCGATTTTGTTAATTAGGGATTCTGATAAATCAAATGAAATTAATGTTTCATTAAAATATTTAAGTCTTATGCACATTTATTGTTCATGAAGTGGATTTAAATGTTTCAAATATGTGCAATTTGCTTTGTTTTTTGTTAAATAAGATTAATTGCTAGACTCCCTAAATATCTGAAAACAATTCGTTACTTTCTTGAATAAGGAAAATTATTTAAAAAGTATGGATACTTTACTAAATTCTAAAATATCTCTTTTAAATCCCTTGTTGATACTAAACTTATTTTCTCAAACAACAGATAATTAGGAATTTGTATAAATGTAATTAACTCTCCCATATCTTTAAATTATCCGTAAAAGAGAAAAATTTGTTTGTTTTATTTTCTATTTATTACAATTTCTTTCTTTTCCATTTATAAGGTTCAGTAAACTTTAATCTTCAATTCAAATAATGATAATTACCCTTTGATCGGTGTTTAATTGAAAGTTCCTTCCTGTTAGCTTATGTATTTATTCAAAAGAGAGGATTCTGGAATTTTTGAGTTAAATTAATCAATTATTCAAAACTTTTCATGATATTCAATTGCTGTAAAAAGAATTGGAAATTTCACCAATGAATAAAGGGGAATTTCAGATAGTTTTGAATCAAACAGCTCTTAATTGCTCTCATAATTACAATTACATTTATCATGCATGTAGTTTTCTATTCTTACATTTAATAACCTAAGGTTCTTTATTTTATATCTTGAAAATGCAATTACGTTTAGCAACATTTTGTTAAGGTTTCATAGAATGGTAAAGGTTTGTTTAAACTTTTTTTTTTATTAGTCAAAGCTACTGGCCTTAAAGACACTTACTGAAACCTTTGTTTTAACCACGCCATATGAATAGATATCGTATTTCTCAGTGCATAACGCTATGTTGGACTTCCTTGTTCATTTGGCAGTGATATGTCAAACGAAACAATGACCAATTTTTAATTTTATGAATCACTATTTTATTTATTTGTTACCAGGGCTGAAAGCCTATATATGGGTGATTCTCACTAAACATGATATTCACTGTCCCTTGATCCAAGATCTAATACTATAATACTAAAAGAACTTTTTTTTAAAAAATAGCATTGCTGTTAGCATTTTAAAATGACTTTGCACTAGCATTGACTGTTTTGTATACTTAAAAATCTTAATTGAATATCAAAATGTCATTTTCCTGGCATGTCCCAAACAATATTTCCAATAACAACTAGCATCAAAACTTCCGATAAATTTTTCAAAATCTAATTTTTTTTATCTTATCCAATGTAAGCATTTCTAGAATATACGCAGAGGGTATTGTTTACTAAAACTTCGTTTAAAAAATTTTTTTCTGTCAATAATTTGTTTGTCCCATGAAAATCTGTCATTTTCTTGGCTACTTTTATTTAGTGATTTACGACAAAAATAGATAGCCCCAGGAATCAAAATCTTAAGTTAATAGATTGATTAGATACCCTCCTATCTGAACATGTCTTGTTGCATGAATAAAGAACCAATTTTCTGGCTCAAAATCTATTTCAAAAATTTTTTCAAAGAGAGTAGGTTTTTATGCTGTCATTTTCCTGGCTTCTTGAAATCATTAATAACAAAAACTGCATAGATTTATCTGAGTTATTTTAAGAAATGCTGTTGTTTTCTGCAGAATATAAACGTCTTCTGCCAAAATATTAAATTAAAGTAAAATTATATGCTATAAAATGGCGAATTTGTCATTATCCTGGCTGTCATTTTCCTGGCTTATGAATGCCAGAACATTGAAGTGTTTCCAGAAATTCTTTTTAACTGCTGATACTATAAAGGGGGAAAGAAAATATTAACTTAATACCAAGTTTATGTATGATTGTAATATGCTTGGGTGCAATCAAAGTTATTTATTTATTTAATGATTGATTATTATACACAATTTTATTCTGTACATATCAGCAGCAAATTTTTTTTGTTTCCTTTTACAGTGGATAAAAAGAATTAATTTAAGCAATTTATGGTCCATCTATCATAAAGGCTTAAGTTGAGTTGTTACTATTAACTTAAAATGCCTTTTTTTTAAACTTCTAAGGTAATCTGTCATTTTCCTGGCATTCATGATTTGGTGAATTTCTATTTTATTTTTCTTCTCGAGCAAATGTCAATAAACTACACTGCTGTCTATAAGATATTAATAAGTGTAGCTAAAGAAGTATACAAAAAAAATTTTAGATTATTTTGATGACTTTAAATTTGAAGAAATTTTTTGGTCCGAATTGTCATGTTTCGTGAGAATCACCCATATACCAAGACGGAAAAGGGAAAAACTAGTACGAAAGACATTTCTTTCTAAAATTTTTTTCTAGAAAAGTAAATTTCTGTAACTACAGAGATTTCTTTCTCTCAATTATAGCATACATATAAAACTACTTCTTTCCCAGCAAAAGGTAGATATTGTTAAATAGTTTGCAGAAGAAAATAGATTTACTCCTCCCGAAAACTTTGCTGGTTTTACTACTAGCTTTTCGTTATTTCTGTCTCGCCTTCACCTATGTTTGTTTCAATCAATTTCTCTAACATTGAAAATCGGAAGAAAAAAAATCTAAAATTATTTCTAATACACAAAACAAAAATATTAATATATACGAAACGATTTTTTTTTAAAGTAAGGATCGTTTCACTGTGCACACTAATAGGTGGCGCGAGCGTCGCAACGAGTGCTTGCGTCGTACCCCGACAGCATGTAAACTTTCTTTACATCTATAGTTTCCCCAAGAGATTTTGAGCGCGCTGATTGGATTTCTCGGCAACGCCTTCTGTGACGTATGGCTATTTCATTCTGGTTGCTATTTTCAGCATTGAGATATTTCTGTACTCCTCCTTTTGTTTTTCAAATTTGAAATGTTAGTTTTTTCGCCTGAGAAACTGCCTTCTTCCTTAAAAAAAGAAATCGAAACTATTTCAACAAATATTATTTCCCTTGGAAGCAATGTTCTAAATTTAGAAGATTACAACAAGTGGGTAAAGGAATTTAGGAACTTACAAATACGAAATGGAATTCTAGAACTTCAAAACTTCAAGGAGAGAGATTTGCTTGTTGGGAAGTAACAAGTTTAATTATTTGAAGAAAAAATGTGTTTTTAATTTTTACGGGAAATGCTTTTTCGTAAAATTTATGATTGACGCATACATGAATTCTTATCAAGCTAATATCACTCTAATTTATTGAAAAACATTGAAATCGAAGTTAATTGCCTTGCTCAATTTTTATATTCACTATGAAATGAAAACTCGATAGTTTTAACTTGATATTTATTGAATTAAATCAATGTTTATCGAATTAAATATATATTTAATTTATTTATTGTGGATTAATAAAACTAAATTAATATGTTTTAAATTTAAAATTTTTATTAGTGGCGCCATCTATTTCCATAAAATAAAACTAAACGATATACATTATGCCTACCTACTTAAAACATATTTTTAATGTTTTCTTTTGTTTGCTAAATGTTTTATAATACCGAAAAACTATTATTTATAGTATAATCAAGAAATTGTCTTTTAAGATGTTTATTTTATTAAATTTTGATGCATAATTCCCATCAAAAACAAAGTGCATGATTATGAAATTCTCATTGAATTAATACCATGGCCCATGAGTAATGAAAGAATAAATTTACAAAAAATTATATCTTTCAATTCTAGTACATTTCTATTGAATTGCAAATATTTTTTATTATTTAATTGCAAGAAATTATTTCTTTGTCACCACTGTGCGTTTATGACAGTGCCGCAGGAAAAATGTAAAAGAAATTTCTCAAAAAATTCTAATTGTCAAGCAACAATATTTATAAGAGTGAAGTTGAACAAAATATCAACAAGGAAATCGGATTCCTTTATAAAATAGTATTTTCCTCCATGATATGATAAATTCTTTTTCAAATAATCAAGCATAATTTCACAATAATATTTATATACATTATAAAATCTTATATGAGATTTCAAAATGTTTATGAAATATGAGAATGAATTCAAACTGAACTGAATGGTTCTGCAATCATACTTAATAAATTAAAGTAAGAGATTTTAATTTATATATATAAGTGCGTAAGGAGATTCATAATACTATTCAATTTGAATATTAATTAATTCCTATACTTATTATATAAAAGCTAGCTAATAAAGCTTTAATTTATGTTTAATAATAATCATTGTACTAATTTTATGTGTTACCAAGACATGGTTGTTTACCTGAAATTCATAACATTAATATTAAAAAATATCATACTGAAACGTGCAAAAAAATATTTTTAAAAAATAAAGAAAAGTATAAGAATAAAATTTAATGCAAATTAGATTTAAATAAATGTGTTATTAGTAAAAGACAATTGATGATGCTATTTTATATTTTGTTCAAAACTTTAACATTAGTCTCAAAATTAGTATGAGAAATATACTGGAACTGATTTATGATTGATTTACATTTTGTGAACAAACTACGGAGAAATGATATTGGGGAGGAACTACGAAAAGACGCAACAGAAGGCAATGCCAAGAAGTTCAATCAGAGTGCTCAAAATCTCTTGGGGATACTGTAGATGTAAAGGTTGTTCACATGCGCCCCGGCATTCCTTGGGAACAACTGTTCACAGCTGCGGCTGTGTAGGCAACCTGTACGGTCTGTTTTACGTCTTTAAAATGTTTAAGATTATTATATCGCCCTTTCCGTACGAGGTATGGTAAGTGATGCATTTTTTTTGTTAGCAAAAAATCTGTCAGCTGCTAACACCGGCAGATTTCTAAAGTTTACGGAGCAACTGAAGTGGTCACGGGGTATTTCGCATCTCCATGACAATGATTTTCCAGCAGCTCAGATCAAAAGTTAATTGGACTCCTTTGGCTAAGAAGTTCTGGACCCTCACCCTGTATCCCTGACCTTGCATCGAGTGATTTTCATCTTTGCCAATATTTCAAACATAATTTCGGCTGCAACCACTACAAAGATGACGAAGACGTGAAAACTTCCGTGACCTCTTGGTTATCGGAGCAGGTGGCAAGTTCCCATCGAGAGGGTATTCTTAATCTAGTTGTAAGGCATTATAAGTGTTTAAACAAACTTAACAATTATGTTGACAAATAGAAAAACTTAAGTAGAATCTGGAAATAAATTAACTTCTTCAAAAGTTTCTTTCGTTTTTTTTTTATTTTTACACGGTCGTTACTTAAATGACGCGCTTCGTATGTTCACGTTCATGTTCTACCTGAGCACATTCAAACATTAATTATTTTACCACTTCATTAAAACTATGAATATGCCATTTTGGCAATTTGCTGATTTATGCTTTTGGATAGCAACCAATGTCACTGAGAACATCAAGAGATAACTGAAAAAGCATATTAAATTCTTAAGATTCAATTTATTTCAACGAGTATTAATGTTGTTATTATTTATAATTAAAATATTTTGAAAGCAGTTTAAATAATGTGTTTTATTCTCCAAAATTCCAAAAATTTTCGTTACAGATCCACATATAAGCTACAAAGGAGTTAAAATATTTTTTAAAAAAATATTGTTCTCCGCAAGAGCCTCGTAAGGTTTGCTCTTAAAAAAAAACTGGATATTTTTCAAAAAACTACGGTGTGCCATAGGATCTAATAATATGTATATTTACTGCTACGTTGAAACAATTAGGCTTTCCTCACTTTAATTAATTTTCGAAGTCGTATGTAGTGTTTTTTGCCAAGAGGTACAACTTCGCCGATTCTCTAAAGCACGTTCGAGTGACAAAAAGTAGTTGAGCATTGTTCTTTGAGGGCGTCGTAAGAATCATTGTTCTTAGCCGTAATATTGACAAGTTTGGGGCCGAAGAGTCTTTATTTAGTAATATTTAATCAATTTGAAAAGTTACTATTGAATTATAATTTAAATACCTTTCTGAGTGCCTTGGTCTGAGATGCTTTGATCTGTGTATCCCATAACAATGGATGGTAAGTAATCAATAAAATTTCAATTTTTGTTGCATATAATAGATTATATAAATATAGCATAAAATAGATGTATAGACTGTGCAGGTTTATACCTTTATTTTAATGCACTTTGCTGGTATAAAATTATTGCCTCATGATCTATATAAAATTATGGTTGGCCACCTCTCACTAACTCTACCATAGAGATTCTAGCTGTGTGAAAGATGCGGACATTTCTACTGACAATTTATTTATTTCTGATAAATTATGACTTAAATGAAATAAAACACTTAAATTGATGATTAAGTTTGGAACTTACAGGTTAGAAACTTAGGGGACTAGCTAGAACTTACTGAATGACAAAAACTTGCCTTCTTCTCCTTAACTGTACAATAGAGATTTGGGGTGGGGCAGTCTCTACCCACATTCTACTTCTGCTAACAGTTCTACTCAGAACTAATTTTGCTAAAAATGACTTCAATGAAAAAAAAAACACATTTAAATTGATGATTAATCCTTGAACTTGCAAGTTAGAGATTTAGGGGACAAGCTAGTGATTGATTTATACGAGTAACAAAAACTTTTAACGTATTCCAACTTTCCATTTAGGAGAGTAAGGAGATGATTTGTTCACTTTTCTAGTAAAATTGAATATATCTAGCATTTCTCTAACAAACCTTTTTTTTACATATTCTACCTGCAAGGAAGCTATAAACCGAATTTCTCTTTGAAAAAAATTTTTTTTTCTTCTGTTTTTTGAATGATAAAACATTCCTCACTAACTGTACAAATAAAGATTCAAGCTGGAAGAGGGATTCTGACATGTCTACTCACTACTTAACCATTTCCGATTAAGAAAAAAATTTAAAGTAGGAAACATTCAAATTGATGAAAGATCCTTGAACTTTCAAGATAGAGATTTAGGGGACAACCTAGTTATTGATTTATTGAGTAACAAAAACTCTTAATGTGTTTCAACTTTCCATTTAGGACAGTTAGGAGATGATTTGTTCACTTTTCTAGTAAAATTAAATACATCCAGAATTTCTCAAACGAACTTTATTTTTCAAATTCCATCTGCTATACAATAAATTTTTCTTTGAGAAAAACTCAAATTTTTTTTTTTCTGTTTATAGTTGTCTATTAAAATTTTGCAACTAAAATCTAACAATGCGCAGAGTAACGATGACCAATTAAGTGCTTAATACAAATATAATGAAAATAATAATAAATACAAAATAATTTAGCAGCTGTTCTCAAATACATTTTTGCTTATCTTAAACTTTTTACGTCATCAAAGAAAGCATCAGAATTTGTCTTTTGATTGATTTTACGCTTTTTCATCAGAAAAAAAAAATGTGAGCAAAGGTTATAAAGGTTGGGAAAAGTCTCACCACGTTTTTTTGTCCATTTTATTAAAAGAAAAAAGGATGAAAATATTATTTGCATGCCATACAATCCAAAATCAAGCCTAGATAATACTGCCTTCTTTTTAACAAAGTAAACTAACCGAACTTTAGTAGTGTCATCCAGCCATCTAGTTGGAGGTCTTCCTCTGGCCAGAGATCCAGAAGGATTTTTAAAGGTGGTGATTCGTACTGTATTGTTTTCTGGACCTCTCAAAGTAATAAAGCTTAGCAACTGGAAAAAAGTCATCATGGATAGGAGGTGTTGGAGACTACACGTGGTTGAGGCAGACAAGGCAATACCTCCTAGATGGAAGAAAGCCGAAGGACGGAAAACGATGACTCATACAGTTAGGCCCAGATTTGCTGATCACTTCTGACGAAGCTTCTCTTTTTCCCTTCTGTTTCTCGACACTTTTTCGTTACTCTTCTACTAATTTTTTACTTTCTACAAATTATTATTATTATTTTTTTTGTCTAGATTAAATGTTCTTAAATTGTGTAAAAATGCTTAATATATTTATTTGTTTTCAGAAATGATTAACAATAAATCAATTCTAACAAAAATAACTGTTGTGTGAATGAAAAAAAAAATATTTTTAAGCATTAAATATCAGTTTTATTTTATAAATTGGAAAATTTTATCTAACTTTTTGTTATAAAATGTATGGATTAAAAACAAAGAAATATATTTTTAAAGGGATTTTACATATTTATTATTATTATAGTTTTGACATAAAACTAAGAAAGGGGTCTAATTTTTATAATATGATACTTACATTTTTAGTAGATGATTATTTTGGATTTTAATGATTATGTTTTGCATGTTATTAGAACTAGAGCATACGAAATAAAATAGAAATTGTTTATAAACAATGACATAAAATGAGCTTAAAAAAATTTAGAAAATCAAATGCAGTCTTCAAACAAGGTTTAGATAGTAAAAAAAAACATATCAAAAGCATGATTATAATTTGTATTTTTTTCCTGTGGAAGTGTGATTGTTAGAAGTGATAAACTAAAATTAAAGTAAGCAACCTTAGATAACAAATATTTTATTAAATAGCAAATTCAAAAAACGATAAATAAAATGTAAACACAAATTTTACTGAAATATGTTAAAACTTTCAGTAACATTTAAAAAAGTATAATTTTTACCATCACACTGATAAACTAAAATAAAGTAAGCAACCTTAGATGACAAATATTTTATTAAATAGCAAATTCAAAAAACGATAAATAAAATGTAAACACAAATTTTACTGAAATATGTTAAAACTTTCAGTAACATTTAAAAAAGTATAATTTTTACCATCACACTGATAAACTAAAATAAAGTAAGCAACCTTAGATAATAAATATTTTATTAAATAGCAAATTCAAAAAATGATAAATAAAATGTAAACATAAATTTTACTGAAATATGTTAAAACTTTCAGTAACATTTAAAAAAGTATAATTTTTACCATCACACTGATAAACTAAAATAAAGTAAGCAACCTTAGATAATAAATATTTTATTAAATAGCAAATTCAAAAAATGATAAATAAAATGTAAACATAAATTTTACTGATATATGTTTAACTTTCAGTAGCATTTAAAAATAATTCTAATGTCATTTAATATCTCTTTTCTAATGTCATTTTCCTTGAAATGCATCTCACATACCTATAACAAAATGAATACAATATTTATATGTGCATTTAAAATAAATAGTACATACTATATTCATGTATGAAAAATTAATAGATTTTTGTAGAAAAATTAATAGATTTAAATTTCATAATCAAATAAATTACAATATATTATGGTCAAACAAAAATGTTTAAAGTTTGAGCAAAAATTTAATAAAATACTAAAATTATTAATATTTTTATAAAATAAAACTCTATAAAAATAACTATATATTACAATAGTTTGCGATATGATTGATAAGAACAACTTAATTATTATAAATAATTTATCCACAATTTAAAATAATTTACTCTTAGTAAAAATATAATAAAGAATCATAATTAAATTTTTAAAAATAAAAACAAATATTACTCACTTTAGAATTCCTTGCAACTTCAAAATCTCTTGGCATGGCGGCAAGCCATTTCTTACGTATTGGGAAATCCAAAATTTAATACTTTTGTACCATCAACTTTGTAAAATCCTCTGCAGTTTGGTACACAGCACTCATATGCAATTATTCATAACACTAAGAATTAAATTAATGCTGACATTTATAACATTTGTTGAATAAATATAAATTTTACGAAGAACGTTGACACCAGAACACAGACGGTTGTTTACAAATTCAAATCAAAAATATTCGCCAATTGGCTGAATGCCGACACAGGTTATAATACTTGAGAATATCGCCAATGGCTCGTTTGATCAGATTCGGAGTTTTTCGTAAAAATAGCTACCCTGACTGGTTTCCCTCTGGGCCTAACTCTACTACGTCATCATCGCCTATAGTAACCCATCGTGAGGCTTGATTCCTTTCTAGGAGGTATTGGACAAGGCCTGCAAGGGGATGTCATGCTGAAGAAGAAGAAGAAACTAACCGAACTAAACGAAATGGAAATAAACCAAATTTTCGTGGAAGTTTAAGACTGATCAAAGTAACCCAAGTTTAAAATATTGCATATAATCTAGCAGAATAGCCGTTTTTTTAAGTTAGTTATAGGCACTCGGAACTTACCAGTTTTTATCCAGGCTTTTTATAAAATGAAAATTATAAAATAAAAATGTTACTGAGAAATTCCGTATCGACATTTGACGGTTTTAAGTGAGAAAAAGTATCTAATATTGAGAAAAAAAATCACAATTTTCTCAAACCCTTTAACACAGATGGAACATCATTGTCCCTTTTATATTTTTTTCAGACGCTCTAATTATAATCAAAAATTTATTTTGGTATTTTTTTTATTTTAAAGACAATCTAATAGTTACTATAAGAAATCTATTAGATGATCAAAATTTTATTTGTACTAAAACAAAAAATCAAAAATAAAAGAAGTTTGAAAAAAAAACTTTTTATTCATTATCAAAAAATGTATCAATAACTAATTGTGCAAATTAAATGAATTTCAATGATAAATAGCTGTTTCTCTTCAATCTAAATAATAGCAAATAAGTAAATAAGTGCAAATTTGAAAAAAAATATTGCTTGGAAATTATTTTTAAAGCAGAAAAACAAGCCGGTGCTTCATGTTGTATTTTATAACCATTAATTATTTAAATGCTATATATAATACTTTTCACTTATTCTGACTTAATTTAATGCAAAAATATTTAAAAAGTATGAAAAATATGTTTAATAAAAATTCTGAGTCAAACGGTTAAGGGCATTCTGATATATTGACATGTATCAAAGAATCTCGAAATAAACTGATTTCCATCTTTCAGAGTAATAAAAATATTTCATTCTATGTCCAAAACTGTTATATACATATTTGTACTCAAATCATTATTTTAGAAAAAACAACTCTTATCGTTAATTCAAAACATAGATAACTTCAAATCTGTTGAATAAATTTATTTTCTATAAATATTACACATTTTAAATTACTTTTAAAATTAATTAAAAACGTAAGAAAACAATTGGACAGATAAGTTGGATAAAACTGCTGATTTACGTATAAGTTCTAAATATTAAACATTTTCATAAACGGTGTTTTTGTTGATTCAAAGCGTAAAAGAACAGTAAAAATATAAGTAAATAAAATTTAAAAGACAGAAATTGTAAACATTTTTTCTTGTGTACTTAAAAATAGGCTCTCTTATTATTGATTACTCCCATTGCCGGGTTGACAGATGTGAAATATGGCATCTTCGTGTTTTTGGAGTTTTTTGCCGGACTCAGCAAATTTTAAGAACACTTCGTTTTAGCGAGACCAAATCAGTTGTCTTTTTTCTTTCTTTTTTGAAAGCTAACAACTATTTCAAGCTTAGATGGATTTAAAAAAAAAAGTGAAGAAAATGGAAAAAGGAAACAGATTTTTATACCTCTTTGGAGAAAAGAGAAAAAAATTGTAGAGACACGTATTTTTGAGGATAAAAGTAATGAAGTATGTAAGTAAAAAATAAAATACGATCTGTCATCAAATTTGATATGAGTGTAAAGTTTGGAAAAAAAAAGTAAATAATGGTTGATGTTTTTCTTCTAAAATTAAATATGAGAACCTAATAAAATGTAAATTAACACAAACATGGTGAAATCAATGTACGCATTTTTTATGATACAGGTATTATACACGTATTTTTGAGGATAAAAGTAATGAAGTACATAAGTAAAAAATAAAATACGATCTGTCATCAAATTTGATATGAGTGTAAAATTTTGGAAAAAAAGTAAATAATGGTTGATGTTTTTCTTTAAAAATTAAATATGAAAATCTAATAAAAGTAAATAAACACAAATATGGTAAAATCAATGCAAGTAATTTTTATTATGCACGTATTATACAAGTATTTTTGAGGATGAAAGTAATGAAGTATGTAAGTAAAAAATAAAATACGATCTGTCATTAAATTTGATATGAGTGTAAAGTTTTGGAAAAAAAAGTAAATAATGGTTGATGTTCTTCTTTAAAAATTAAATATGAAAACCTAATCAAATGTAAATAAACACAAATATGGTAAAATCAATAAATGGATTTTTTAAATTGTACACTGTGTGAGAATGCACAGTTTCTGTTTAAAACGAGTCATTATTTGAGAACTATGTTGAAATGAGATTTCACGTAACTAAAAATTTATTTTATACTTTAATCAAGTTTGTTTAATTGCATAATTTGTGTGATAAAATGTAGAGAGCGTTTTTTGCACGACAATCATAGTTGGATCTCTCATTAAAGAAATAATAATAATACGAAACTAAAGTGGTTAGACATTACTTGATTAAAACTTTATTCGCTTCACAAATATACGAATAGGACATGTTTCCAGTGCTTCAAGAATAGGCACCCATTTTCAAGACTTGCCACTCGTGAATGAGAAGTAAAAAAAGTGATTTGAGAAGAAAAAAAAATGCTAAGTTGCCAAATGAAAAATGCGAAATTAAAGATGAGAAGCAAAATTAGAAAAATCATTGTAGCAGAAGAGAGGATGAAAAACAGAGCAAGAAAGACTGCAGTGACTGAAAGAGGCAAATCAGAGTAAAATGCATTTCCATGAGTGATGGAGAGTTGATGAGGAACTAATGCCAAAAACAAAGGAATCAGCATTTATATGAATAAAACAAGATTCCAGGGCATCAAGATGAGCTGATGGTATCAGCATGGAATTAATTTTTGTAGTGCCGAAATTGAATTTATGCCCAAGATTCTAACAATGTGCAGTAATTTATGATTGTTCAAATTCTTAATAACGGACATATCTTTAAATTTTAAAGCGCGTCACGTTTGTCCGATATAGCCAATGTGGCTCTGACAAGGTATGCAAATCCCTCGTGTAAATTAAATTGAATAGCAAGCATAATAGACGTTCAGTTTTCTGAGAGGTAGCATTTCACTCTGCTGAGTTGCAGAGTAGGGGTTCAATACTCGAATCGGGCCAGGTTAACTCACTCTTTCAACCCTTTAGTGAATTGATAAAATTCGTACCAAATATGCTTGAAGACTGAAAACTGAAGATTCCGTATTTGGCTGACCACCCAACTGCTCCAGCTCATCAGAGCCTATTGTAAAGAAGACTGAACAGGGCACTGTAGGCCTTGGCCTTTCATGGGCTGCACGTCACTGAGTTTTACTATCATAATTATACAGGGGTGAAAAAAATAAATGAAAAACTGTACAAAAACATTTTTTCCTATCTACCAAGAAATAATTAACGAATCATTTTATAACTTCAGAAATGTTTAGATTAGGCGATTTCTCATACTTCTCAAAGGCTTGAGGGACCAACAATACATTTAAAACTGAAAACGGTGTCTTGGAGCACCATATGCCAAAAAGTAAGAAAATAAATATGAAACTTGCAACAGTTATTTTAATTATTATATGCAATAAATACACAAAACTTTGTAAGCGTAGCCTAAATATTTATGGAGATAAATACTACGGAGTACAGTGGGTGATCGGTTAACAAACAAATCGGTTAACGAACACTTTCACGAAAGATTTTTGTGTTCGGTTAACGAGCACATATTCGGATAACGAACACTTTCAAGAAAGATTTTTTGTGCTCGGACAACGAACACATATTCGGATAATGAACAAAACGAATTCTAACGAACACTTCTCGGCCTGAAAAAAAAGTACTATTAAACGTTTGTTATCATTTTGCATACAAAATGAGATCACTGAAAGGAGAAATATTTAAAGCATGCTTTGTATTGATAATTACTAAATGAAACTTGAATTAACAATGAATTTAAATTTTAAGGTCATTCAATAATTATTATTATAAAGCTTAAAACACTTCTCGTTTACCACTCTGAGAATCCCAGAGCATTAAAAAAAATTCCATAATTAAGAACAAACTGCCAGTAATGTGGAGGTCGAATCAGAGGGCATGGGTCACGCAGTATCTTTTCAAAGAATGGATATTTGAAATTTGTGCCCCGAGCATCAAGGACTACCTTGATACCAATGACTTGCCGTTGAAAGCACTGCTGCTATTGGACAATGCACCAGGACATCCGAAGGATCTTGAAGATAATTTGTTGACAGACTTTCCCTGGCTGACAGTTCAGTTTTTACCTCCGAATACGACTTCGCTGATTCAGCCAAAGGATCAGGAAGTTATTGCGGCTTTCACACAGCGACAGTTGATTTCTGCTTGGCGGAAGCTGTGTCCATCCTTCGTTCAAGGTGACGGAGGTGATCAGGGAGACACCCCTGAAATTATGGATGAAATTTTGACAACTGCTAGAGATCTGGAATTGGAGGTGAACGAGGATGACATAGAAGAGCTCATAATTGGACATGTAGATTAACTGACGACAAAAGAACTCCAAGAAATTTTGAATGAAGAACACCAAGAAACACAGCGAAATGTGTCTCCTTCTGAACAAAAGGAAGACGAAAGAGGATACCAATGCCGACATCTGCCGTTAAAGATCTTTTGAAAAAGTGGGAGGATGTCAGAGCAATAGTCTTAGAATAACACCCAAACTAAGCTGATGTCAGTAGGGTTGGGGATTTTTACAACGACAATGCTATTAATTACTTCCGGAAAATCCTGAAAGAGAGAGAAAAGCAATCGACAGTGGACATGTTCTTCACCGCCCCATAAGCAAAAAATGAAAAGGACTGATTAATATGCAAGACTATATGTATGTATTATTTTTTTAAAAACTTAATAAGAAATTATACGTTTTTTTTTTAATTTAATTTTTAGGGTCTCCAGAACGAATTAATCGATTTCACATAGAAGTCTATGGTGAATCGATGATCGGTTAACGAACAATTCAGATAGCGAACATAGTCTTGGAACGGATTATGTTCGTTAAACGATCACCCACTGTAATTTAAAATTAATAGCAAAATGCTTGCTTTAAAATAACACAGTCCCGATGCCATTTTTAATAAATCTTGTTTTATAGTACAGAATGAATTTTGTTGAAAACCCGTTATCATTTTGAGTTTTTCTTAAAAAGTACAGATAGTACTTAAAAAATATCTTGAAACTTTTTAAATTTTTGAGATATTCATATCGGACTTTTGTCATTAGTTGCCAAATTCGATTTACCACAAAATAATGTGAAAAAAATGTGCGCATGCGCAGTATAAAAGAACTAACTTAATTACTTATATATTGCACAGTTTTTAGTGATTTGTTTTTCAAATTCTAAAACAAACATGTTGTAATTAATTTTACATTTGTCTTAAAATTTTGTTTAATTTTATTAAATCTTTTTAAAGATATAGCAAAAACACGTAAGTCAAAAATATTCTTTTAAAAAAATATCCATCTTCATAAATCTTGAAAAACAGAAATTTTGTGCAATGATTGCTTATAATAAACAAAAAAAATTTTTACAAGTTACAAATTCAATGTTACATTTGTTGGCGTAGGGAGTTCAAAAGCATTACTTTCCATTTGTAATTTAATGTGGGTACCACAGACTTATAAAAGTTTTAAACCTTATTGCAAAGTACGAGAAATCACTTTTGTACGCGCTCAGTATAAGAGAACTAACTTAATTACTTATATATTGCACAGTTTTCAGAAAATTGTTTTAAAACTTTAAAGCAAACATTTTTGTAATTAATTTTAAATTGCTCTAACAATTTTGTTTAATTTTATTAAATATTTATATAAAGTTATAGCAAAAAAACGCAAGATAAAAAAAAATATTTTTTTATATCTCCAAAACTATTTAAGTTAGGCCTACAAAATTTTGTGCAATTATTGCATATAATAACCAAAATAATTGCTACGAGTTACAAATTTTTTGCTAGATTTGTTGGCATTGGGTGCTCAGAAACATTATTTACCGTTTGTTATTTATTGTTGGTCCCTCAAACCTCCTAAAAGCTTTAAACCTCATTCAAAAGTATGAGAAATCGCATAACCTAAGCACTTCAAAATTTATAAAAGAATTCTCCAATTAATTTTTGAGAAAGATCAAAAAATGTGTTAGTATAGAAGTGTTTCTCTTATTTTATACAACCCCTATATATATATCTTAAAACGTGATGACATTTCACTTTTAGAAAATTAAGCAAATGTTTTCGTGTAAATTAATTTGATGTAATAGCAAAGTTTATATCATAAACAGTAAAGAGGGTCTCTCTTGCTTAAAAAAAAGTTGAATTTCTGAAGTAACTTAACGAGATTTAATAGCATAATTTTTATCTTAGAATGTAAGGAATTTGCTTCTTTCCTAATGAATTAAGTTGAATTTCTCACGTAAATTAAATTGACGTAATAGCGAAATTTTTGTACTAAAATGTGAATAGGTCTAATTTCTCTCTGCAAATAACTTTGAGTTGAATTATTTTTGTATGAAGTGTGTTTAATTTGAATTTCATAATAATTCATAATAAATATGCTATTAAATCACGTAAATTATTATTTAGTATTATATTTATGCCCCTTAAAAAGGGAAGAGGATAGTTTAAACTATAAAAATAGATTTAATTTAAATGGTGGAATTGAAATTTGATTGGGAGGAGTCACAACTCATAAATATTTTAGTAAATTATTGGTTAAATATTGGCAAATTATTGGTAATTTAAATAAATTAGCTTTAGAAATAAATGTTTGGAAAAAAATAGTTTTGAAAAAGATTATTTCACAAACATTTCACTGATTTACAAAAAAAAGACTGTTTAAAAAAATGAAAAACAAGACTTCATGAATATATATTTTTTTCAGCCATTCATTAGTTTAAAAAATATTTATTATTACAAATTTTTTCATTCATTAGTTTAAAAAATATTTATAATTTATAATTATAAATTAGCTTTAGAAAGAAATTTTTAGAAAAAAATAGTTTTGAAAAAGATTATTGCACACATATTTCACTGATTTAAAAAAAAGAATGTTAAATAAAAAATAAAAAACAAGACTCCATGAATATATTTTTTAACGCCATTCATTAGATTAAAAAATATTTATTCAGGCATTTTTTGTGAAGCAAGTAGCAAATCTACTTCTAAAAGCTGAAACTAAATATGAAAAATACAAAATACAACAATAAAATCAAAGGGTGCTTTGTATAGTAGAAATCTGCACTATCACAAACTATCTTTAGTCTTGTTCTAAATAATATTTAATTAGATAATAAAAGTCCTGTGCTTAGGAAAAAGACAAAGAAAAATATGTGAGTTACGGTTCATTACATAAATGTATAGATTAAAGAAAATATATTACTCGTATATTGTTCCTATGGTATTTAGAATGTAACATAACTTTCATTTAATTAAAAACCATCTTTTGCAATGTAATTGAACTAGATTTAATAGCATTCATTCGCATAACTTTTCCGTTACAATCTTCCATGTATTGTTATTGCTATTTTTGAAAAAATATTTTTCTAATAGGTACAGCAATTAGAAAAAGTCAGTCATGTGTTATGCAATTAAATTAATGTATACAAGTTAATATATAAATTCAATAACAAGTTAATATATGTACGCTATTAGGCATTAATTTAACTGAAACCAAATTTATTTCTAATAAAGGGTATGGCTAAATATAAACCATAACAATCAGATATATAGATTACAATTTAGGTAATTGTTTTATTGAATTAAACATCTCTTCAATTTCTAACTGCATTTCGAATATCTGTGTATGTAATTGTTATCTCAGGAATTTTGTAATTAAGAAAATTATCTAATTTATTTTGTTCTGAAATGCATTGATGCTTTCTTACTGGAAAAATCTGAAAAATGCTGCGATAGAGAAGAAAGAGAGGTAGTTACATTAAATTCATATAATTTGTTATAGTTAACTGTGATTTTCTATATTAGTTAACAAAATTTATGTATATGTATGATGTCCCATCTTTGGGAAATAAAATGTACAATATATTTAAACTTCCATTTTAAGAGTAAATATTTTTTTGTTGCGTTAAGCTAAACCTATTAAAGTCTGAATTAATTGTTAAGTAGCATTAGAGGCATAAAAATTAATTTTTTTAAGAACTGAATTTTTGCACATTTGAGAAATATATGTTTTTCCAGTGGCAATGAATTAAAACTAAAAATAGTTTGACGCATAAAACTTTTATAATACTTTTTATTAAAATATAAAAACAAGACTATCTGTAATTTAATATTTATTTATATTTAGTAGTAAAAAAGTAATTTAATCTTAAATTATTAAAATATTAAAAGACTACCTTAGCTACTACTAAGAAAAATATTTTCTGTAGCTTCCAAAAATTCAGTGGTAAGGGGATGGTAATGAATTTTAAAAAGAAGTTAATTACAACTTCGAGGTAAGACACAAAACAAACCGGATTCAGTTAGCAAGGTTTCAAATTATTACCGTTGCAAATCCATTTTGCTAAGTTCTGATGAGGCAGAATTAATGCAAGGGCCTCTCCCTCTAATACTCTCCAACACTTCAGATTTTAGCAAAATATATTTCCAGTGGTTGTGGAACAAAACAGAAAATTTTGAAACATGCAGGGTTTTTATAAAACCTTAACTATAACTTTGCGACCACTAAGAAAAATATTTCCTGAAACTATAAGAATTTCGTGGTAGATGTTGGTAAGGAATTTTAGGCGAATTTAACAGTAACTTCGAAGTTTAATAAAACATAATCCAAACAGGGATTCAGACAGCGCCTCCCATAACTGAAAGCCTCCACACGATTTCTTCCAGGAAGTCCAATCAGACCACTATGAAGGTAAACCAGTTTACAAAAGAGCCATTTAATGGAAAATCCAGTAAAACTAAGAAAGTGGTAGCAAATATATCTCTTAAAATTTGCTTAATTTATGAATATGAATGATTAGTCTTATTTATTTGTCAATCACCACAAATTCAATTCTCAAATATATAAGAAAAATTTCTCCCAATTACTTTATAAAAAAGAATTTGGATTCATGCCCACAGCCAACGCCTCCTATAACCAGTGATGCCAACTGCTCCGGACACGCCAAAATAATTAAAAAGACAGTAAGTAACTACATTGTAAATTTTCCAAATATTTGACTATTTTTGCTTGCACTTTAAAGGGTATAGTACTTATGTACTATAAAATGACGAATTATGTAAGTCTACGAATTATTTGGAACTAGTGGTGGATAAAAATCTACTAAGTTGAATTTATTAAAGGAAGAATCACAATTGATAAACTACCACCTTAAAATATATACTTGCTGTCCGGAGCAAGTTGGCATATCTGAATAACTGAAATCCTCCACACGGTTTTTTATAGGTAATCCGATCGGACCACAGTGAAGGATATCCACTTACCGAACGAGTCATTTAATATAGAATATAGTTAAAATAAGAGAGCGGTAGCAAATATAAGACTAAAAATTTATTTTATTTATGAATATTATTGGTTTGCCTTATTCACTTGTCAACCACTACAGAATCAATTTTCAAATATATAAGATAAATTTCTCTCAATTACTTTTATAAAAGGTTTTGGGTTTATGCGCTCAATTTTTTCACTTTTTTTACAGTCTGCGCGAACTACTTATAAAAGACCGTGTGGAGGCTTCTTGATGTAGGAGGTGATGGCACAGCTCTTTCACTTGTTAAATAGTCAGCGCAGACTACTTATAAAAAACCGTGTGGAGGCTTTCTGATGTGAGAGGTGATGATTTAGATAGCAAGGCTTTAAATAATTACGGATGTAATTTTATTTAGCTAAGTTCTGAGTTGACCGAATTTATGCGAAGATTCCGATTTATGCCCTTCCCTACGATACTTTTCATTTGAGGTTTTAGCAAAATATTATTCCAGTGGTAGTGGACTAAAGCAGAAATTTTTAAAACAAACAAGGTTTTTATAAAATCTTAACTATGCATTTGCTACCACTAAGAGAAATATTTTCTGAAGCTGTGAGAATTCATTAATAGTTGTATGGTAAGATATTTTTAGACGAAGTTAACCCTTTGCAATCGAAGTCCTTTCATCAGTTCAAAAATATGGATGCAACCACTAACATTTTGAAAGATTTTTTTATAAACTTACCTTATAATTAATACCCAGAGATCAATGACTGTTCTTTTCTTTATTTGAAACAAATTGGGTGTCTGGGCCGCGCAGCGGCCCCTAACCCATACATCATGAAATATTTACAATGAGTTAAAACATTTTGAGTTATGCTACAATATGGTGGCATAGATCATTGACTGAAGTAACAACTACACATTAAGATGAAAAAAGGTTTACAATTAGAGTGGAGGATAATTTGAATCATTGAAAAATAAAATCATTTCGAAAAGAGAAAATTTGAGCATAATACAAGAATAGCCAATATATCAATTGTGAGAAATTTCTGAGAAAACTCAAAAGTCTCTTAGCACGTTCACGCCGGGAAAAGTGAAAATACTGGCAGAAGAACTATTTCAATATTAGATAATAATCGGGAAGAGTTAATCTATTCTCAACAATAACAATTCACTGTAAGGCAATTTATCACGGCGAAGAAGCAATTCGATATAAAAATTGCATCCGTTAAAAACAATTGGTAGTTATGGATTTTTATTATTTCCAGAAAAAAACTAAAAAATGAAATTTATTGTTACCAGTTTTTACTCCGGCGCGGCCAAGATGAGACAATCTAGCGTGACCCACCGGTGGGTCACCCCGGCGTGAACGTGTTAAATTCATAAGCGGGAACAATAAATTTTATATTTTAGAAAATCAGTTTTAGTAAAACGACCAAACTCTATTTAATGCTATGTTATAAATAGAAAATTTTCTAATTTTTTTCACAGAATTTTGATTTTTTGTTCCTTGAAGATATTGTTGAGAAATTTTCACAAAATATCTTCATAGATTCCACTATTGCTGGTGATGTATGCGCTACACCACCGGGCTATCAGTTAACTGACTCTCTCAAAAAAATCTGGATTTTGTTGCATATCCGCAGCAGTGCATACGATTCTTTTAACCAGATCCCTTTCAGAATCCACAGGTGTTAGTACTCAGTACTCCAAAGAAAGAAATCCATGCTGCATAAATCAGGAGATTGTGGTGGCCAGGGATCCGGTCCACCACGCTCTATCCATCTTGTGAACAACAACACCAAGCGGAGAACGAAGATGTTTCTGGCCATAGTTCGCTCGGTAAATCTAAATCCTTGTGATGTCTCCAACCTCAACTTTAAGTTTGTCTTAATAATTTTGAAACACACTGTATAAAAATTTTCAATTAAGTTTCTTAAATAATAATGCAATAAAATGATAGCTTATATTAGTTTAAATATCATTTAAAGAACTCGGAGAGCAAAGGGTAATCTTAGATTGTCTATCATAAGTCAAAAATATATTATACGAATTACAAACTATTTTTTTCTGCATAAGAGATTACGATTAGCATTCATTAATCAATAAAAAAATAGAAAAATATTCATAAAAATGTATTTAAAATTCACATACTTATGGAAAGAAAATTTAAATTAAATGAATAAAAATCTTGTTTTAGAACAAATAAAAATTTTCAACATTATTTATCAAAACATGAATTTTTTTAGTGAAAACTGATTTGGAATGAAATGTTTTAAGCTTCCTAAGCGTTGTCTAATGTTTCTTATCGTTAAAGAGATTAATGATAGCAGGGCATTATTTATTGTGAAATTATTCAAGCACATATTTCTATGAGTACAAACATCATTTGCAAACAAAGAAGCTAGAGATACATTTTAATACAGCCAGAAATACTTTTTAATGATGTAGGTTCTTATTTCTAGCCTGGAAAAATAACTTTGAGTTGAAATACTACACTAAAACAAAAATAACTTCATACAGTTTGTTTTCTTTACTTCTAATCGTTTCTTGATTTTATTTAAAAATAATGAGAAAAATAAAATTGATTATAGTAAAAATTATAGCAGCATGTGATTTAAAAGGAAAATATTAAAGTATGTAAATTTGTGCTTCAAAATACCATTTAAAAATGAAGAAACTAGAAATAAAATTTATTGTTACCACACTACGAAAAAAGTATGGTCAAAACAAAACTGCTGCGTTTTTGAATGATTTTTGTAGAATTGACAAAAACATTTAGTTTTATAATGTGTGATAAAAATTTGATAAATGTGCGGTATTGGGTAATTTTATCATGATGCTTTCGAGCATGGCATAGAAACCATTTATTCTTTTAAATGTGCTCTTTGGTCATGAATTTTTTTTACTAAATGTGTGGTAATAAGACCTGTAAATTTGAAAACTAGAATATGTGGTAAACTTTTACCATATGAACTGAAAAATTACTGAATGAATGGTTTAAATACCGCAATTTTTGTTTTTTTTAACTATAATAAGGTTCTTTTTACCAGAAATGTCATTACCACACAGTACGGTAATTTTATCAAAATTTTTTCTCCATGCTGAAACTGAAGTGGAATCGAAATATGATCAACTAGAAGTTAGAAATTATTAACATTAGAGGATACAAATGGTCATAATTACCGATTACACTTTTAATTAGGAGTACACAGATGTATTACGATAGGAGTGCACAGATATTTAATTAGGAGTATACAGATGTTAATTTGGAGCATACAGATGTTTTCGATAGCCAGACATTCCTCATCTCCTTTTAATGTACAGTAACAGTTTGAAATGCTAATGATCTTTAATAATAAGTAACTATGATAAGCTCTTCGTTGGAAATGTAATTGCCATTAAACGTATCAATGATTACAAATGTAATTTTGACTCTAAATAATCATAAAATGAAACATAATTTTGATTAAGTTTTTTGCAATCAATCAAGTAATCTGTATTACAATGAAATATATTGATAAGTAACTATGATTTGTAACAATGAATATATTGATAAGTAACAGCTGTGTTTAGCTACTCTGTTTTCTTTATTTTTCTTGACATTGAAACTAATAAGAATAAAACTAAAAACTAAATATAAATTGTATCCAAGGAGTCACAAGAAAGTCTTTACTTTAAACTTTTTCTTAATGTAGGAGTTCATGAGGATGATGACAAAAAAGTTGCACACGAGACGTATTTTTCAATTACCTTGCTTTTTTAGTCAATAAGTTTTTTTTCCGACATTCAAATTAATGAGAATAAAATAAAAATTAAATATAAATTATATCCAAAAAGACCCTATGAAGTAATAAGCTTCCTTAGCTTTAAATCTTTCCTGACATAGGAGTTTCAGAGAATGGTAATGAAAAAAAAAAGGTTTTTTTTCTCGACATTTAAATCATTGCGAATAATATTAAAAACTGAATATAAACTGTATATAAGAAGATTTCATGAAGTTCTAAGTTTCCTTAGCTTTAAATTTTTTTCTTGGCATTCAAATTATAATCAGGATAAAAATAAAAACTAAACATAAATTGTATCCAAAGAGTCATCATGAAATACTAATTTTCCTTACCTTTAATTTTTTTTTCTTGACATAGGAGTTTATGATAATGATAATGAAAAATTTAGAATAAATTGCTTATGAGAGGCAGTCTTGAACTACCTTGTTTTCTTAACCTAAAAGTTTATTTTCTTCTCGACATTTAAATTAATGAGAATAAAAATAAAAATTAAATATAAATTGTATCCAAAGAGTAACCATGAAATACTAAGTTTCCTTACCTTTAAATTTTTGTTTCTTGACGTAGGAGTTTATGAGAATGATAATGAAACATTTAAAATAAATTGCTTATGAGAGGCAGTCTTAAACTACCTTGTTTTCTCAATCTAAAAGTTTTTTTCTCGACATTTAAATTAATGAGAATAAAAATAAAAACCAAACATAAATTGTATCCAAAGAGTCACCATGAAATACTAAGTTTCCTTACCTTTAAATATTTTTCTTGAAATAGGAGTTTATGATATTAATAATGAAAAATTGAAAATAAATTGAATACCAGACTTAATCTTGAAGTACATAATTTTCTAAGCCTAAAAGTTTTATTTCCTTGACAGAGGGGATTAATGAGAAAGAAAAATATAAAAAAAAACTAAATATAATTTGTTTCCAAGAGGTCACCTTGAACAAATGCCTTTTCTTAGCCTTTAATTTGAGAGTGATAACAAAAAATATATAATGTATAAACTATGGACAAAGTTATAGAAAATAATAACAATATATTAGTGCAGTTTAACTTTCCATACCTATGCTGACGAAAATACTAGAAAAACATTGAATTGCACACTTAAAAAAGCATTTTAATAATGTAAAATCTTATTTGTAATCCAAGAAAGTTACTCCGTATCTAAATGTAACTCTTTATCCGAAATGTCATCTTCAACAGCTGTGTTTTCTTAGCTCAGAAGTTGTTCCGTGAAGTGACGAAGGTCGATAGAAAATGATTTTTCTGGAATGGCCAGATTGCCTTAATGTATGTTCAGCCCTTACTATAGCAAGCTTACTACTTTTTGTCGTTTAGCAAATTTCATTTTCGATATTTAGCTCTTCTTTTCGCATTGCTCTGACAACTCTTTTACCCCATCTGTTGCGAAAAGCCACGACCTGCGATCAATAATGTTAATCGACTACTTCTATTCCCAATATTCCTTGTTTTTTTCTGCAAGAAGCGAGATCAGACATATCATTCGATTTTCTCAATAAATTCTATTTTTAGGGCGATTGTAAAAGTAATTCAGGTATTAAGCAATAATGTTGAACTTAATCACTTGTTTCAGGTGTTTATATTTGAATACACCAAACAAAAAGTCACGACCTGCGAAAAGCTACGTCCTGCGATCAATAATGTTAATGGACTTTACGGATTTCATGGAATACAAAACTATGCTTTACTTGATTTTAGTTATAATTATCCGAAAAAAATATTGCATTTAATTAACACTAGGTTTACGGGACGCGTCATTTTGAGGCATTTCGAGCTTTGTAAGGAAACTTACAAAACTCGTTTGAATTTTTATTTTATCTCTTGTAATGACTTTTATCCATAGATTGAGGTAAATATATATTGAAGTCTGTTTTCTTTAAAAGTGTTGAAACATTGAAATTCTCTATGTGGTATACCTATCTCTACGGATAGGCGTCAATTTGACGCGATCGTAATTTAGGCAAAATTTTGAGTAAACTTGCAAACATCACATCAATAATAAATAGGAATGTACCGATAATACTTCGATCCGTTATCCGATATCGTTATCTCAAATGACGCAAGCATATCAGCCAACTTTTAATCCCTTCAATTATAATTTTTCCCAGTGGTATTAAAATTTCAATTTTAAACAAAAAAATACGTTGTATTTGAACTAGCTTAAGCTGGCAGACATGATAGTAACACATATTAATATATATATGCTTAATTGTTTTAAAAATTGTGGTGATCAAAATCATTTAAAAATTAAGTATATAAAGGAAAAAATATAGTATATATTTACTACCACTTCAAAAATAAAAATAAAATTTTACGCCAAATGTGTAAATGTGTAAGCAATAATAGAAAGAACAAACGCAGAATGTCAACTGATGTCAGAGTGTCAGATTTTGAAGGTTTCTGTTGCTTAGTTCGAGTATTGAAAAATAAAATACTAGAATATTTCATAAATATATCTGTCATATTTTCATTTTTTTTTCTTATAGCTTAATATTACAATGATTTCTAAGGGAAGAGATGCCAACTGCTCCGGACACGCCGAAATAATTTTTGAAAGAAACCGTAAATAACTACTAAGTAAATTTTGCAAATTTAAAGGGGTGAATTATATAAGCCTACGAATTATTTAGAAATAGTGGTGGATGAAAATCTACTAAATTGAATTTATTAAATCAAGAATCACAATTGATAAGCTACCACTTTGAAATATATATTTGCTATCGGGAGCAAGTTGGCATCTCTGTAAGTGCTGTTATATGTATTCTTTCATGCGTCAAATTGACGCGTGTTCGTAGAGATTGGTATATGAGGAACGTCCGTAAACCTAGTGTTAAATTCACAACTTGCTAGAGCATTTGCAATTTATTTAAAGTAAAACGTAATTCTTATTTTTTTTTAAGAAGTGCCCAATAGACATGTCTTAACTTTATAGTTATTTTTCGTCTTAGCTAATTCTTAGCAGTTACGTCTTAGCAAATAATATGCTATTTAATTGTGAACTTGTATTATCAAAATTTAGACAAATAATCATCACAATTATTGGATGAAGTTTATTTGTATTTCAGAGTTGTGAAAACTGTGTAATTGAAAAAATAGGATGTTTAAATAAACTGATTAAGAAAATTTCATTTCAACCTTATATTTAAAATAGCGGAATAAAAAATCAATGATTCAAAAAAATATGCTTTATCACCAAGTAAAAAAACATGCACTCTTTTGAAATATGCATTTCATAATATTTATTTTCGTCTTCATACTTTATAGGTCAACAATCAATTTCAAATTAAAAATTCGCAATTAAAAATAGCTATACTATTTTTTAATTCAGGTGATGAATATTTTTAGAAAAATACATTTATACTAGTATTTTAAAACTTAATGAATAATTTTTTTTGTCTTTTAACCATTTAACGGGCCCTTTATTTCTAGTAAAGGTAAATTAAAGCATTTTCGGAATTGAAATTGTTTTAAGAACAGTAATTGATATTAAAAAAAAACAAACTCATTTAGTTTATAAAAATTCCATTTTTTTTGGTGGTAAATATATTTAACATGACCTATAAGGAACTTACTGACTTTTACTTTTCTTTATTTATAAAATAAATTCCTTAAATGTTACAAACTTCAAAAGGAATTATGTATTTTATAACTTTTGTACGTTTTTTAAAACTGGCAAATGGTTACCAATTTTATTCAAACTCACTTCAAGAAAGCTGAAGTTATTGAAAAATGGAGACCAAAATTAAAAGTGGTAAAACGTGATGGTAAGTATACTTACCTCGGCCTTCAAAAGGGTTAACATTTTTTCAGAATAATTAATTTTCATAATTAACCTTTAAATTCATCTTTTTTTTAAAAAATAACATAAATGATTTAATTGAATTTTTCTTTTCATATCGATAGTTTTATTTATGTACTTTCTTCATAATGCATAGCGAGATCTATAGAATAAAAAAAGTATCCTTCAATATTGCTCTCCCATCAAATAAGCCAAAGAGCATTGGTTACAGTTACGCATTCAACTTCATCGTCACGCCTCGGTATTCATCTAATATATACTGTACTAGAGTTATTTTTAAAGAAACCTGGTAGCTATAATGCTCTTATTGATGAATGTCACTTTGTAGCTTTTCTAGCGTTGCAATACGTTGGAGAATCTGATTAATTATAGAGTTAGATTTACGATTAATCTCAACCCATCATGTTACTAATTACGCTCATGATATTTCGACAGACATGAAATATTGCCAGCTTTATGAATGGCTTTGAGAATTGCATCAGCATCAATTTATCACTTCTTTAGACAAATAAAGCTATAATGGGAAAGTCTGCTTTCTAAGGCGGATAAAATGAGCTTTTGTCTAAACATTTCCTAAATTTATGCGAATGCATAAATTTTGGGCAGATGGCTTAAGAAACGGTGTTGCAAAATTGCTGTTATGACTCTTAATATCAATTTAGCATTTTTTGTCGTATTAAATTGGTTCTTCGTTATATTATAAAGCAAATATTAATTGTTATTTTCCCTAAACCAAAACTTTCAAGTGTCGGTGGCAGTCATAATTCAAATTACGAAGTTTTTGATCATTTCTCTTCGGAATTACTTTGGGATTGATTGTTTTTAGTTTAATGATTGGTTTTGTTTAAGAATAACATTATATTTTAAAGAAAAATCTTTTATTTACGCATCTGGAAATTTCTCGGACAAAATTATTAAATAACAATTTGTTTAACTGTTCTTCTTTCACTATATTCAAACAAAACAGTCAAATTACGATAAATAAAATGGTATTTAAGCTGTTTACTGAAAGAAAAATCATTTATTAACTTCTTAAATTATCATTTATTAATTGCACCTAATAAGGTTAAACAATCAGAATTTTATAGCACCTACTAAGCCAACCTAATGAAGCCATTTAGTTAATTTCAGGTATGTATTATAGCCGAGATGGCTAATCTATCAATCTCATGACCAACAGAACGAGAGTTCGAGGCCCAGTTTTGTGACGACAATATTTCCTCTTGATAAACTCCTACCTAACCATCACCTCCTACATCAAAAAGCCTCCACACGGTCTTTTATAAGTAGTCCGCGCAGACTATTTAAAAAGTGAACCAGTTGTGCGCATGAACCCGAAACCATTTATGAAAGTAATTGAGAGAAATTCATCATATATATTTCAGAATTGAATCTGTAGTGGTTGACAAGTGAATAAGGCAAACCAATAATATTCGGAAATAAAACAAATTTTTAGTTGTATGTTTGCTACCACTTTCTTACTTTAACTAGATTTCGTATTATGTGACTCGTTCGGAAAGTGGATATCCTTCACATTGGTCTGATCGGACTTCCTGTAAAAAACCGTGCGGAGGCTTTCAGTTATAGGAGGCGTTGACCTAACTCTATTTCCCTTTACCTAACGAAAAATCTATTTCTAGTGTCCAGTTAAATATTTTTTCTACGACTTTGAAACCACGCTATCAGTAAATGGCAATAAAGTCTTATAGTTTTGAATTCGTGGTTTTTTAACAGTACTAGTTGTAACGATAAATAGGATGGTATTCAAGCTGCTAACTGTCAGAAAAATCATTTATTAACTGCTTTCACCTAATAGGGTTAAACAGTCAGAATTTTATAGCACCTACTAAGATAACCTAATGAAGCCATTTAGTTAATTTCAGGTATGTATTATAGCCGAGATGGCTAATCTATCAATCTCATGACCAACAGAACGAGAGTTCGAGGCCCAGTTTTGTGACGACAATATTTCCTCTTGATAAACTCCTACCTAACTCTATTTCCCTCTACCTAACGAAAATTCTATTTCTAGTGTCCAGTTAAATATTCTTTCTACGACTTTGAAACCATGCTATCTGTAAATGGCAATAAAGCCTTATAGTTTTGTATTCGTGGTTTTTTAACAGTACTAGTTGTAACGATAAATAGGATGGTATTCAAGCTGTTAACTGTAAGAAAAACCATTTATTAACTGCTTTCACCTAATAGGGTTAAACAGTCAGAATTTTATAACACCTACTAAGCCAACCTAATGAAGCCACTTAGTTCATTTCAGGTATATATTATAGCCGAGATGGCTAATCTATCAATTTCATGACCAACAGAACGAGAGTTCGATGTCCATTTTTGAGACGACAATATTTCCTCTTGATAAACTTCTACCTAACTCTATTGCTCACTACCTAACGAAAAATCTATTTCTAACGTCCAGTTAAATATTTTTTACTACGATTTTCAAACCATGCTAGCTGTAAACCTTTAACCAATAATTTTGTATAACTTTATAGTTTTGTAAAACCTTAGGCAATAAAACATTATAGTTTTGCATTCATGGTTTTTTAACCGTACTAGTTGTAAATGGTTTCAAAACCGTAAAGGTAAAACATTTTCTGTACCTTTAAATTTACGGTTCATTGGATGAGTTAACTGCCACCGGTTATTTTTCCGTAATTTCAGAATAAAAATTCTAATGGTGCATAATTCTAGTTGTTTGTAAATAAACTAATTTAAATTTGAAATAAAATTATTGCTTCATTTTTTTTTAATAATTTATAAAAAATAATAAATAAATAAATAAAAATAGCCATTACAGAAAATTAAAAAAAGTGAGCTTTTGTCCTTAATTTAACTCTCAATGTCAATTAATGTGAAATATTTTCCTTATTAGCAAATAAATGCTATAACCACAATGAACAATGTATTTAATAAAAAACAGTGCTTCCATAATAATTGAATGCAAACAAAAAAAAGGAAGAAAAAATCTCAATTTTCAATTAAAAGAGGAATTCATGAAAAGTCAAAAATGTTTCAACTTCGAAGTTAAAAAAAAGTTAAACATAGACCATCAAATAATGCTGGGAATTTTTCGGTTGTAATACTCAACCTTTCAGCATCGCATTAACTTTAAAAGTTAAAAAAGACTATAAAATAAAGGGAAAAATTATTTTATGTAACGTTACGTATTAAGGAGTAAAACTTCCATATTCAAGACGTATGTAGGATGAAATGCCAAGAAATTTTCAACCGCTACATGATTCCCTACTCGCCAATTTGAATCCTAAACTACAGCTGGTGGTTGCTGATATGAGTATTTGTAGTTGTTTTCAATAATAAAAATTCTTTATTATAAAATTTTTTCATCTTTAGTCTTTATCTTTAAATTTTAGTAATGGTTTCTTTTCATGAGTGTGAGGTATTATGGGAGAAGTTAAATGAGTTTGTGATGCCTTTTTTGAAGTTGTTAATTGTTGCATTTATTAACTAATAAGTTGTTTAAATTATACGAAATTCGACGGGTTCTTTCATGATTATGGATATATATTTTTACAAATGCATCGGAAATGACGAGCTCATCATTTCGACCAATCTGCTTCATGTGAATTTGCTTTTATATTTGCTGTACTTAAGATTCGCATGCTTAAATATGAAAGAGTTTTTTTTTTTAAATTGTGGGAGAAAATGACAGTTTTTATCGATTCAAAGTGTGTGATGACCTGGGAAAGAATAGTTGTCTTAATTTTTCTCATAACAATAAATTCTTACTGTAAATACGTTTTTATTTTGTGTCTAATAAATAAATATGTGCTATAACTTATACAAATTATGAGAAACAAAAACTAATAATTTAATAAAGCTATGTTAAGTAAGTACTAACCATGTTTCTAAATTTTAAATATGTTTTTCTTTTCATTTTCTTAGACACCCCCCGCCACCAATAATTCAAATCAGGCCTAAATATCTTTTACTTGGACTTCATGGTTTTATTGGCTTCATCTATTATAAAATAACGTTAAATACTTTTATGTCATTGCAAAAAATTTTTTTAACTAGAAATTTTTTTTTATGACATTTTGTCAAAAAATTTTAAATTGTAAACGTGTCGAAAATTTTATGTAAGGCCATACTCTTAATGCTCTAAGTATTTTCTACATCAGGTTATCCTGTTATATCATTAATGAATAGTAATGATGGGCAATAACAGGTATTTTCAAATAACAGGTTCCAGCTGTTACCATACAAAATAATACCTGTTCCAAATACCTGTTCCAAAATAACAGGTCTAAGGAAAAAAAACTCAACTTTTTTTACATTTGAAAGATAATTTAATTGTTGCTGCTGTAGTTAATTTGCGTTGCACTAGACCTGCACAATGGGCTATTGGCGACGGTCTGAGAAACATCCCTGAAAATGATCCGAAGACAAGCCATTACAATTTTGATCCTCTGCAGAGGGGGTGGCACCCCTGCTTCGGTAGCCCAACGACCTGCACGCGAAGTCGAGCGCTTTACAGTAGAACAGTTTAATAAGGATCAATACCGCACACCCTCGGTCCCTACGCACACTGATCCAACTGGTCACCCACCCGCACACTGACCGCAGCCAGAAATATAGTTTAGAATGGCAAGTATTTTTGTAGCAAATACATATTTTTCTGTTAATTTGACAAAATTAGGAAATAAATATTTTTCTTTCTCAGAGTAAGAAAATATCGTTTTTCCAGTTATTTTTTAAACAAAACGAACGCAATTAATTTCTTTTTTATTCTCTATTGTTAGTGAAAAAATTATATTTCGTCCTTTTATATATATATATATATATATAATATATATATATATATATATATATATATATATATATATATATATATATATATATATATATATATATATATATATATATATATATATATATATATATATATATATATCTTTTTTTTTCTTTTTGTGATTATACTTTAAATCAGGTAGTTTAAATTGGTTGAAAACACTTGAAAAGCATTTTCGTTAGTGTAATCAATTATAATGAATAATAATAGATACAATAATTTTTGTTACAAAATATAGTTCTTTTTAATCCATTTTTAGGAGAAATGAGTGAAGCAGAAAAAAATTATTTTACAAAATTTGCTTCTTTCTAACAAGCATAAAATAATTTAGAAACAGATTTATTACTTGTTTCTAAATAAAAAAAGATATAGGAGTTCCCTATTACATTCTGTTTGACGATATAACAAGAATCTTTTCATTTCTACGAGAGGAAAAGAAATGGAACTTCATCAATATTGAGATAAATTAGAAATTTAAAAAAAAAAATTAATCTCTGAATTTAAAATACAACATAGTGTATTATTATTTTTAAATAAAAACAATTTAGGAATAGCACATTATATTCTGTATATTTGACAAAATAACCAGCATTTTTCATGTTATATAAAGAAAAGAAATAGGGCTTAGTTGTCTTCTAGAATTTCAAGTTGACAAAAATGAAATTAAATATAACCTAATACCTAAAAATAATCTAACTGCATGCATTGCAACCTCGTCGCAATTTTTTAAATAGTTCGAATAACATCATTTGACAGTTTTAGGCTGAAAAAGTATTTATACTAAAATGTAATTGATTGAGCTTAACCAATTTGCACCAGATGAAACATTTAGGAAATTAAATATAAATAGAGCATAATCCCAGACTTTTAAAATTTTTTTTTAAAGTAAATATTCAAAATAAACATCAGTATACGAATTTAGCATAATTTTTAAAGAAACAAGTCTTTTTAACAATTCTTAACTTTTCTTGGATTATTTAAATAATATTTTTCTTTCAAAACAATTAGCACATTAATATCAAAATATCACATACTATGTAGCATTAATGGTAATTTTAATGTCAAAGAAAAATTCAAAACAGGAAGGAAAAAAAAAAAAGAAGAGATTCCGCAAATTAACTGTAATAGATTTTTCTCTTTACTGCAGAATATTATCATTTAAAAATATATTATTTATTTTCTTCAAAAATTCAAAGTAAATAAATTTTTTAAGCAACAAAATAATAGGCAATGCCAGAGGGACATCTATTTCTATGCGAGTGGACAAAATTCAACGCAAAAATTACTCTTCACATAGAACATTGATTGAATTATTACAACAAATAACTACGAGGGAAATAAAGGACACGCCTTCATGTAAAAATATTAATAGAGTCAATTCGTAACCTCGAAGGTCGCGGTCGATTCCGACCTCGAAAAGGAAGCCGCCGATAGCGCGAAAGCCAGGGAGGTGGTCCGAAAGTTAGGGGACAATGGTGTAAAGCAGTGTTTCCCAAAGTTTGGTACACGTACCCCCAGGGGTACGAGAACAGTATAGGGGGTACGCGTTCTTATGCGAAATATCTTGCAAAAAACGAAAATTTCAAAAAATTTTATTTAAAAACAAAGCTAGCCATGAAAATATACGATTACGTATTTTTCTATTGGCTATGGGCAGAGTTAACAGTTAATAATTAGTGATGTCAACAGCCAGTTGTGATTTTAAACTTTTGTGCAAATTTTTTATATAGTAAAAAATACATTCATTTTTTTATTAGTGGTACACAGCGTTGCGAAAAATTTAGAAAGGGTACACAAAAGTCATGAGTTTGGGAAACACTGGCGTAAAGAGTTGTCTGGATTCTCAAAGTAAACTACTTATGATTAGACGATTGTAATTAATGCAGTAAATACAGTAGGCGAAAAAAAGAGACAATAAAAAAAATTGGAGCATTTTTATGCAAATGTAGGCCGTAGTTACTCTATAGTGAGCAATTCACTATTTCAAACAAAATATTCTGACTTTTTCATTAAATGTATAAAATATATAAATTTAATGCCCCTTAAAACTTTATAACTAAGCTTCATTATTAAATCACATTCATAAAATATTTTGCTTAAAAAATATTTACATATTATTCTACTACCCTTCATTTTCTCAGTACTATTGTGCTACCTTTCATGCTTCGTCATAAGTTCAGCATATTTAAGTAGATGTAAAAAAGGATAAAGATTGGGAGAAAAAATATAGTGTTTGATACAAAGAAAATAAAGTGTTTAAATATAGTTTGAATTCGCATACTAAATATAGTTTTAACAATTTTAACACATCCTTCTTATAAGGAAATAAAAAGTTAAAATATTTATTGCCTTAAAAAAAGAAAGAAAAAAAAAGGTGAAAGAGAGAGAGAGAGAGTAAGACTTAGGAGAGAAGAAATGAGACAATAAGACTCGTATTTTGTAGAAAAATTTTACATGTAGAAAATATGTATCAATATCAAAAAATTAGGAAAAATATTTAAATGCTTCAACTTTTTACATCGCAGAAAAAAAAATAAAACAAGGAAAATACAATTATAAGCAACAGCCCCCTTCCCCCCCATATGCCGGAGCATCAAAAGGGCAGGGGCGACATTCTTACAAATAAACTTAACCTGCAAAATAGTAGGCAAAGCTATCACAAAATTCTTGCCTATTCCTGAATACAAATTTGTTCAAAAATACTAACCTGCTTCACCTGTTCCAAAATACTAGCCTGTGACAAAATACCATCTGTTCCAAAATACTAGGCTGTGATAAAATACTGCCTGTTCCAAAATACTAGCCTGTGACAAAATATCGCCTGTTCCAAAATACTAGCCTGTGACAAAATATCGGCTGCTCCAAAATACTAGGCTGTGAAAAAATATCGCCTGTTCCAAAATACTAGCCTGTGACAAAATACTGCCTGTTCCGAAATACTAGCTGTGACAAAATATCGCCTGTTCCAAAATACTAGCCTGTGATAAAATAACAGACTGTTTCGATAAAGCGTGTGTTGGCTTCGAATGTTGCTGAATTAACATTAATAAAGTCTTCATAGAAAACACAGACAATATTTATTGATAATATAAGTACACTCGTAACTTAAAACATTCACGTACATATCGTATTATTCTACAAAATAATAATGTTTGCATCACAAAATCGAAACTGAAACTAAAACATAACCGCTGTTGCCATTCTTCATTTTTACAATGTATATGCGCTTACGCTGGCCAAGCAATACATTTTTGGCAAGATAATTGTTTGCCTAGTATTTTGGAACAGGCCTTTCTAAGTAACCTGTTATTTTTATAACAGGTACGATTAAATAACAGGTGAAAAATACCTGTTCCAGAAAATATTAGCCATCTCTAGCCATCATTAGCCATTCTTAAACAATCCCTATTAGGGATTGTTTAAGAATCACACGTCATATTTATGGATAATTTTAGACTTAGATTTTACCATTGTGATAGATTGTAAGGTCCCTATTTTGTTATAATGTATAATTTTTTTCCTATTTGTTTCAAGCTACTATTAAAAAAAATATTGCTCATGATTTTAAGTGAAACCTCTCTTCTATACAAACATGATTATACTAGTGAACTTTTCAAATCCTTATTTTGATCACATAATTTTTTAGCATACCATTCCTGAAATTCACAATAGAAATTTTAGTTTTATGAGGAAATATATGTCAAACTAGGTTAATTTTTTGCGTAAAATGCTTTCAAAGAAACTGGAGAAAAGTCGTCTTGTTATATTTATTCAAATACATAAATCAAATATATATATATACATATATATATATATATATATATATATATATATATATATATATATATATATATATATATATATATATATATATATATATATATATATATATATATATATATATATATATATATATATATATATATATATATATATATATATATATATATATATATATATATATATATATATATATATAAAATATACAAAAAATGGACTAAAAATATCATTTTAAGGACAACTGTAGCTTCGAGAAAGAAACTTATTGCAGATTTGAAATCAGTGATACAAAAGTTTCTAAGATGTGTTAAAAAATTGCCTGCATAAAAAAATAAAATAAATGTTCCCCTGTGTAATTTAAAACATGATCTTTGGTTGTTGGTTGCTAGAAGCACAAATAACATTTATTTACCACAATGGTATACATTTTGAAATCATAAAATAAGAGCAAAAGGAAAAAAAAACATATTTTCAACTAAGTAATTACTTTCTCTTCAAATTTTCATAAAAGTATTTCATAAAGTCTTCATATTTCTGTATCAGATTATTTAAATAATCAAATACTAATATCTATATACGAGTTTTAACACTGGATAATGTCTTACGAATTCTTATGTTTAGTATGAAAAGGCAAAGAGATATTTTTAATACGTACTAAATTATGTGACAACAAGAAGTTTTTACTATAGGTGATTAAAATTGAAATACTGTCAAGAATGTTTCAATAAAATAAGCGATATTAATATGCCAATTGTTTTAAGCGAAGTGCAATAAATTATACTTATAATCTTGATAAGTAAATTTAGTGTATGATAGTCATTTGACACTGTTTTGCACTTAAGAGGAAATTACTGCAACGGGAGAATCTTTGCCGACATCGTCTAGTAAATGACATGGTTCAGACAGTTTTATTCAAATGTCCCCTTAACCAAATGCTAATGCAAGCGTGAAGAGAAAGTCCTTTATCAGCTAATATGATTCAGAATAGAATCATTCAGCACTTGATACTTGACCTTTTCTAACCATAAATCACAAATGGGAAGTATTTTGTGCTTCACCTGCTTCTATTGTGCTAAATTTTAACGATTACAACTAAGAAGTAGATTTCTCTAGCATAAAACCGAGATAAAGTTGGACATATTAATTTGAAATGTGACTATGATTGATTAAACGTCAACGAAATTTTCAACATTGTCAGAAGAAATTGCAAGTTTTCGATATTTTAATAAAGCCATATTGAGAAGCTTAGAAGTTTAATCATTGGAATAATTTTTATGATTTTTTTCTGCCGTACAATTTAATTACCATCATAAGAATAAGTGTATTAAATTGAAATATTACTACGCACAAATAAGCGTCAGCAAAATGTTCTACAATCTAATAAAAAATTGTTAAGTATCTGGTAATTCAACATTGCTAAAATTAATTGCAAAATTAATAAGTAAATATTGTAATAAAAAAGTTGTAAGATTAATAAGGTTAATATTGAATTTATCATCAAACTTTTCCTCAATCTAATAAAAAATAATTAAGTATTTGGTGTTTCAGCAAGATTTGTATTTAGATTTGGTATATAGCATAAATTATTTTACTCATTCAATTGTATTTCGTAATGCAATTTTAACTTATGAGCCTGAAACATTTGCTACAAACTATAAACACTAAAAAAATCTACTCATTATTTTAAGAAAATAAATATGAATGCATTATTTTCCTAAAATTTTTAATTCACACCTTTTACACACATTTTAATCTATAATGGTATGAAATCATTATAGATTGCATTAAAATTAATCTTATGACGTCAGCATTTTTATATTATTTTAATTCTGATAGATAGAAGGCTGCTTGTCAAACATTATTTTATCTAGTATTCAACCATAATTGCTTATGATAATTTTATCATTTTCTAAAAATATAAAGAGTTTGTAATATTATAAACTCTTTTTAATTAAGTTGAAAACGATTTCTATAATAATAGAATAATAATTCTACAATTAGCAATTCTTTGTTTGCATTAAAATGTAAAAACAAATATGCTCTTCTATTTGTATGTCTGGTTTATGTAACTACTAAATTTTTCCTTAAAGACGAAAACACTTTTTAGTAATAAAAAAACAAGAAACCAATTTGACAAATTCATAGCTGTAACAAGTTTTTATTTCATGCAATTTTATCCGAGTTTATAACGAATCTAATAGCAATTAGTCTTCATTTGCTTTTAAAAAAGAAAAAGTGTTTATAACTAAGCGTAACTTTCGTTTTATGATATTTTTTTTGCGAGTCTCAACAAAATGTACGATTATTCTGTTTTACGATAATCCTGCAGAAGCTTTAAAATTGAAACAATGCTATTTTACTTTTTTTTTTAATTTCACTTCATGGTGTTATGAATTGAATACTGTCATTGTTGACTCTTTGCAAATAATGACGTCTCATGAAATTATCTGTGAACAAATTCAATATCTTCTTGGTACTTTTATTGACACTTAAAGCAAACATAGGAAATCTTAAGAAAGTTATTTCCGATTCTAACACAGGTTTGTCTGAGTCAAATAAAAGTTTTCATGACAATGTAGAAAAAAATCAATTTGCAGTTTTAACAGATTTCGAAGAATATAAACTTTCAAAATGCACAGTAAAAAACCGAAATTAGTGAATGTTGAAATTTTCCTTTGAATGAAAGTATTCGTAAGTGAATTTCTTAACTGTTCGAACGATTGTTGACATTACGCATATATTACAATAGAAAATAATATATTTTTGTTATTTCTCAATAACACAGACAAATTGCTTGATTCTCTTATTAGTCTTGCTTCTGCTTCTATATAATCTTAGCATAATTTCTTTAAAATTTATAAAAAATAGAATTAATTTCTTTGAGAAAAAGCCCACACATGCAGATAGCTATTTTTAATAGCCAACTTTACTGTTATTTTATTCAAGAATTTAGCTCTAGAGTTGTCAAAGTATGTTAAAAATAGAGAAAGATTAAATACATGCAAAAGTAAAACACTCTATCTTTCAAAAGCTTGAATATATATATATATATATATATATATATATATATATATATATATATATATATATATATATATATATATATATATATATATATATATAATTCAAAAATGATGTGGAGGAACAAATGTGAGAGGAGAGCCATGCTTGTTCAGGAAAATTCAAACCATGGACCTCTTTATGCAGTAGAATGCACAGTAACCACCCCAGTTGAACAACCCTATCCAGGTATAGTTGGAAAGCCTTATGTAATGGACGCTGCAATGAGACATAAAGGCATGCTTATTTTCAATTTCATTGGAACAAAGGATTGTTGCATTTTGGAAAACATGGCCCCAATAGATTTATCCGCAGATCGAAGATTTCAATTTCACTTTTTGCTTAATCCTCGATATCTTAAAAACTTCTAAGCGATTGGAATATAGATCGCTTCCTAACTCTCCCTGGACTGGGTTGTGCAATTATGATGATTCGAGAGTCCTGCTACGAACCCGGACATCCGTGTTTTGAATCCTGTCGGCTACCAGCGATCATGTTTTCCATACATTTCTTCTAAAATATCTCTCTTGAGATGTTGCATATACACTTTGCTCAAAAATATGTATATGCTATTTCAATTTTGAAAACATTTTTTTTCCAATGCTCACCTGGTGAATGACCTTTCGCCATTCAGGCATCTGAAAGACAGTTTTGTTGGCCACTCTTTCATGTGCACCTTCTTAGGTGGGGCAATGTTGCCCCAACGCAGTAAGGACAGATATTACAGAGAATGAAAGAACATCCATGTCTTGCCCAAGATTCAAGCCCAGAAATCTTTCAATGCAAGGCTAGTTCTCTTACCACTACACAGCCCGGTCAGCATTTTTTGAAAACATGGAGTTTTCAAAATCTACTAGTATTTGTTTTGGAGAGATTTTGACTTATGTTTGCTTAATTTTTAGAAACCCTTTTTTATTGCGTACGGTGCATACATTACTGCTTAAATAATCCAAAAAATATTAAGAAATATGCATTTTATTAGTTTATCAGAGGTCAGAATTTGCCCTTTTTATTTGGAATTATAAGTATTTTTAAATGAAATATTAAATTAATATTTTTTTTTATTTATGTTAGGATTAAAATAATGTATTTCCTGGGATCTTCTAAAAACTTTCTTACATCATAATGAACTTAGAAATGAAAACGAAATTAATAATTTTATGTATATTTAATTTTAATGCAATTGGAAACAATAAAAAAACTAAGATACTCTAGAATTTTTTTACGAAACAAAAGACGCATGAAAGTGCTTAGGAAAGAGAATTTATATCGATTTCGTCCTTTCACGTCTTTATTATACAACTTGTGTAGCAATTTAAGTTCTTTTATTGCTGAAAAAAGTTTATTTAAATTTTATGGAAATTACGCGCATTAAATGTAAAAACCAAACCTTATACAATGTTCACGTTTGAAAAAAATAATTAAAGTTTTTTTTTTTTTTTATTTAAAATACTTTTTTTGTTTTTGAATTTATTAAATTGATTTTGATCGAGTCTGTTCTTTTGCGACAGTATTGTTTGCGGTAAGACTTCAAGAATTTTATTAATAAAGAAAGTAATTAGATACCATCATTCATGAAACTGCTTTGCTGAAACACTTCTTTTTTTTCAATTTGAAATGGAAACTAATTCGTTTGAGCTAATACCCGCAACTATAAAGACTTTTGATTTTGCAATAAAAATAAAATTCCAGAAAAATAGAATAAAGCTGTTTTCCTTTAAGAATTTTTTTCAATGAAGCATTCAGAAATTCAATTGTTTCTTTCGAGTTTGTGGGGAGAGATGTTGACGTCTACGTCATCCTTCATCTCTAAAAACGTCTATCTATAATATCTTCTTCATCAATTTTCTTGAATGAGCCTCGAAGAATATTGTTACACTTATTCAGTTTGAGTTGTTCAAAAACTAGGAAATTGAGGATTTGTTTACTATTTATATTGCAATGTATTTTATGTTCTTATAAAGAAAATTATTCTATAAAGAAAAAACAAATTAAAAAATGGTATTAAACATGCATTTATCGCCAATGAAAATAAAAATTAAAGGACAATAGACGAATGCAGATTTGCATGTTAATTTCCCTTGGAGTATTGAATATAGCCCCAATAAATTCAAATTTAACATAAGTTATCAATTACAATAAATCATATAGAGGAAAGTGGACTAGTGTAGACAATTGGAAAATTTCTCTTATTTATTACTCAAAAACTTTTTGCCATTTATTGCAAACCTTTCAAAGCTGTTTTACAGTTTCATGTATACACTATAAAAGAACTCTTTAAATATTTAACTCGCATTTGGTACAGAGTTTCTCATTATCCCATGGTTTAGTTAAACGTAAGATAATTTTAATTTAGTTGCACCATAAATTGTGTAGCAAAATCGAGAAATACTTCCACAGAGCAACTGACTTCACCAAAATTTGGTAAAAGACACATAACTTTGACGGTGAGTGTTAAATGAACGATATAATTGCTTACAACGTCATGTTTTCTTTACTACTCGGTATCAGCAAATGGCCTTAGTCATAAATGTAGAGAAAACAAAATATATGTTTTTCTCAAGAAACAGAGTCCCAGACCCCTGTCTTGAAATAAATTCTTATAGGTTTGAAACAGTAAAGAGTTTTACTTACTTAGGATCAATTATTACCATTGACAACAGAATTACTCCTGAAATAAAAAACCGACTCTATCTCGCAAGTAGGGCTGTCTATGGGCTGAGAAGATTTATTAAATCTGAGTTTCCTTCTAGAGAAAAAAATTTATTAATCTACAAAACTCTTGTCCGGCCAGTCTTGACATACGCTTCTGAAGCTTGGACAATGACAAAACAGGAGGAAAATTGTATCGCAACATTCGAGAGAAAGATTTTGCGGAGTATACTTGGTGGTGTAAATGAAAACAACAACTGGAGAAGGAGATTTAGATTTGAACAGTAAAAGATTTATAAACTGCCTGATATTATTAAATACATAAAAATAAATATAATGAATTGGATGGCCCACGTGATTCGAATGAGTGAAGACTATACAATAAAAAAGATACTGCTTTTTAGACCCACTGGAACAAGAAAGCGGGGAAGGCCGCGGTTGAGATGGGCGGACTCAGTGGAGTCTGATTTTCTCGCAATTAATAAAAAGAATTGGAGATCAAAGGAGAATCAGAAGTCGTCATGGAGAAATCTTCAGAGGAAGGCATTGGCCCACATTGGACTGTCTGGCCAACTATGATGATGATGACGGTCTCAGTGAATTGGGACGACTAATGCATGTTGTTTCAAGTACCAACATATTTAATTAGGTAAATGTCTTATTTGCATTAATTAAAGTTAATTTCGTTTAAGTTGCTTTTTAAATGTGGTTGGTGGTATAAAATGGTTAGAGGCATGTCATAATATTACTTACCTACGGTAATTAGATTTGTTACGGTAAATAGCAATCTTGGCCAACATTTGAGAGCTTTGAAAATGCCTAATAAGTGTGCAACCTCCCTCTGCTTTTTTAAAGGAAAAAAAGAATGAATGAAAATTGGTGATTTCTTTCTTCAAAACACTTAATTTTGGTGCAGCCTTCTATTGATATATGGAGCTCGTGAAAATACCAAAATATAGTGAAATTGAGCTCCATTTTGTAGCCGGCAAATGAGTACCAATTTGCAGTACTCATGGTTTAACAGTGTCGTTTCAGGACAAAACACTAAATAGCAAAAAAATTAGGTTTTAATGGTAGAAAATAAAATTTAATTTTTTTTTAATTGCAATTTTAGACTACTTTTATGTATCGTTTTAAAAGTTATGAGATATTATGTTATGAATGGTTTTGTCACCTTTCTTACTCTACCTTTTGTGTTACTTTTTAGCTACCTTTCTTTAGTTCGTGGATATTGAGTTTATGATAGCAATGACTACACGACACTAGTGTGTGCTTACAGTGGTGGGGTTAGTGTGGACATGGAAATACTAACAAAATATTTTAGAGGTATTAAATTTACTTTATTGTTAGCCATTTTTTTAAGACACCACTTAAATGTATAGAGATCCAGTAGACCTCACTTCCCATGAAGGTATAGTTCGTTCGCCAGGAGTTATTACTTGGCTCTACTTCCTCGGACGTAGAGTTAATTTCAGCTCGGGAGTAAGAAGAGAAACATCTCTGCGCTTGAAATTGAGACAATCCTTAATGCGTGCCAAACACAAACAGTGAATTATTTTTCAGTCACTTACTTCGCTTTATATTCCGTTATTATACCTTTGGTTTTTCTAGCTAATTATATATGTTTTAAATGTAAAAACTCCTGTTTTCTCAGTAAAGTGTCTCAAAAAGGACAAACTATTCACTCAAAAGAGAGAAATATCATACAAATTAGCGCAAAGAGAGAAATATCATTAAAAATGTTAAAGAAATGCATACAAAGTTTGCGAAATAAATATCTTTGCCACACGATCGCCAATAGCAACCTCGTTCAGGATTACTTACAACCTTCTCCTAAAAATAGCGAAATAGCATCGTCGCATACCAAGTGATGCCTAGTGAACGACCTATACATTGTTTTTGCAAAACAGCGTATAGTAGTGATCACAAATTTATAAAATAACAAAATTTAGTCTTATTTCGATACCACTATTAAAAGATTACAAAAAACTTTAACCCTTTCCTTCTCACTCAGAATCTTGTAAAGGAACAGGTTATATCGCCATATTTCTTTCGCTCGTGAGATTTCCGGGCTAGAGTGTTCAAGAGTAATGCATCAAAAAGCTTTAATTATGGAGTCGTAATTGTTTTATTTCTTATTTTTCACATTATATGGCTGCACCAGACTCTTTTTAATGTAACTGGAGATAGTTTAAGGGGGGTCAGGACCCTTAAAACTCTCAAAAAATCGATTTTTCAAGAATCATTTTTTTTTATTCCTTGCATTATTCTGCGCATTTTCATATCTTACATTTCGAAATCTTTCAATTGGTTCAAAAGTTATAAGGGTTAGAAGACAAGTCACTCACCAACAATTGCTTTAGTGGGCGTGGTCGCGAATTGCTTCATTTCGGGCTTATCTTATAGTTTCTAATAATAATCTGAGATTTAAAGTGTCTACAACTCAACTCTGCTCCAACCCTTTGCAGATTTTATTTGTTTATATTCGAATTGCATGCGTTTTTTAATCTTAGATTAATATTTGTACATTCGTCTATTAGCTTTCATTTTAGTCAAAAATCTAGTTTCGGTTTGATTTATTTATTATAAATAATCATGAATAATCCTCGTAGATCTGGTCAGAGACCAAAAAAGAGAAGATTTCGTGGAAATCAATTTCGGCAAAGTGTAAATGTGGGCAGTTGCAATGTTTTTATTGAAAAAGAGGATTTTAAAAGTGCTTCTAAGAAAAAGCTTTCGATGTCATGTTCCAGTTTCAAGGATATCGAAACTGAAACTAAAGAGACTTTTGATGGTTATCGCCTTATTGATGTTGCTTCCTTGATAAGTTTTTTCAATAATGTAGCTGCTTGTGGAATTTGTCATGCTTCCTTGAAAATGACTGAGAAATCCCAGTGTGGATTGTTGTCTTCTTTTGAAATAACATGTCAAGCATGTCAGAAAAGGGATGTTTTTAAAAGCTGCGAACTGATAGGAGTGAATAAGAACATTCCAGAAGTAAACAGAAGATCTGTTTTTGCAATGCGGTGCATTGGTGGTGGACTTCCAAGTCTGCAGACATTTTGTTCTGTGATGTGCTTGCCCAAGCCCATAACTCAGAAATCTTATGATAAAATTAATTCTAAAATATTGGAAGTATCAAAAGAAGTTGCTTTGTCATCCATGGAACAGGCAGTTAACGAGGAAAAGTGTCTATCAGATAATCCAAACAGTCTAACCGTCAGTGGAGACGGCACCTGGAAAACCAGAGGTCATACGTCTTTAATAGGCGTATGTACCCTGGTAGGCGGCGAGACAGGAAAAGCTGTTGACATAGAAGTAATGTCGACATTCTGCAAAGGTTGTGCTTCGTACAAGGGTCCAAAGTTTGGCTTGAGATATCATAAGTGGCTATCTTCTCATAAAACAGTGTGCCAGAAAAATCATGCCGGCTCTTCTGGAAAAATGGAGGTTGACGGCATGAAGAGGATTTTCCAAAGATCTGAAGAAAAATATGACGTCAAGTATGAAACATACATTGGCGATGGTGATTGTAAAACTTTCCAGGCTATTTGTGAGGCAAAGCCATATGGAAAAGATGTTTCGATAACCAAAGTGGAGTGTGTGGGACACATACAGAAGAGAATGGGCACTCGTTTGCGAAAACTCAAAACTTCATATGGCAAAAAAAGGCTTTCAGATGGTAAGACGATAGGTGGTCGGGGAAGACTGACAGACGTAACAATAAATAGAATTACAAGTTATTATGGCAATGCAATTCGCCAAAACAGCAATAACTCAGTCAACATGCGAATAGCGATTTGGGCCATATGGGCTCATACTTGCAGCACGGATAAAGAGCCGATGCACTGGTTTTGTCCGAAAGGCGAAAATAGTTGGTGCAGCTATAATAAAGCTGTGCATAACAACAAAGTGCATGAGTATAAGCACCCAATGCTGGTTGCTAAAGTTGTTATGGAGGCAATAAAGCCAATATTTAAGGATCTGTCTCATCCGTCTCTTTTGAAAAGATGTTTGGGGGGTAAGACCCAAAACCCAAATGAGTCGTTGAACTCACTCATATGGAAGTTTTGCCCTAAATTTGCTAGTGCTGGCAAAAATTTTGCCGAAATAGCTGCATGTATGGGTGTTTGTGTTTTTAACGATGGAAAAAAGTCTTTGATGTCTATTATGAAACTGTTGGAGCTACAAATCAACAAAAAAGCAAAGCAAAACTTTCATGCTCAAGATAAACTCCGCGTAACAAAAGCTGAAAAGCGAGCTAGTGAACAGTCTATTGTAGCTCGTAGAGTGAAATGACAAAAAAAGATTTGTGAAAATGAGAGAATGAAAAAAAGTGAAGGGGGGGATATGTATATTTCTGGTGGCTTTTAATTTTTAAATGTTTTTTTTTATATTGATTTTATTATAAAATAATAAAATGTAAGAAATTTATTCCTTTATATCTATGTCTTTGAGGTTACTTAGGATTTCTAGATAAACATAAAAATGGATATTGTTATAATAATCAAAATTTTAACTTTGTGGTCATTTTTATAAACAATTTTTTAAAAGTTACTAATTTGAAAATCTTTTGTTTGCTTTTGAAAATTTATTTTAAAACATCATCTTTTAGATTTTTATAAATCTCAAAAATCTATCATTTAGGTTGGTTTGGTTTTTGTATCAATCATTTCTAATGTTTGAAAAGTTGATTACTATTTGACTCGATGCTCGTTATGTGACAAGTCGTTGTGAAATGTTACTTTATTTTGTTTATAAGTCAAATTTAGTTAATGTATTACTGTTTAAGTTGTATGTAGGTATTGTAAAATGATTTATTTTATTTATTTAGGCATTTTTAGAAAAATATATTGAGTGGTATTCGAAAAAAACAAATTTTTAACTTTAAAGTCATTTTTCTCAAAATGTGATATGTTGAACTTGTGCGCACTGCGTACAAAGAACTAATTGATAGAATTGTACGAAACTTTAGGAAAAGTTTTATGATATGGTTTGCTACAACTGGTACCTACTATAAAAACCATTACTCTCTTAAAATTTTTTTAAATAATTGTGTAATGTGCCAAAAATATAGAAATTTGAAAAACTTAAACTTTTTTAATTTTTAGAAAATTAAAATATATGTATATCAAAATAATATTAGGTAACACAGGTTTAGGGTAATTATAACTTTAATTTAAAATTAGTTTGACATTATTTTGATGATATTTGACTCGTACGCTTTGCGCGCAATGAAACTCACTTTTTCGAAAATAAAAAAATTTCACTATATTAAAAAAAGTCTGTATTTTTTTTATGAATGATTTTTTTTGAATTTAGCTATTTAATTATATTGATAATAGTGCTAGTAAATTATAAAAAAAATTTCATAGCTTTAGGATAAATTCAAAGATAGTTACAGTGTGTCGAAAATATGGTATTTCATTGTATCGTTTAAGGCGTTAAAGGGTCCTGACCCCCCTTAACAGGATCACACCGGGAAAAGTGAAAATACTGGTAGAAGAACTAGTTCAATATTACATAATATTCGGGAGGAGTTGATCTATTCTCAACAATAACAATTCACTATAAGGAAATTTATCACGGCGAAGAAGCATTTCAGTATAAAAATAGCATCCGTTAGAAACAATTGGTAGTTATGGATTTTTATTATTCCCGGAAAAAAACTAAAAAATGAAATTTATTTGTTACCAGTTTTTAGTCTGGTGCGCCGCCAACATGAGACAATCTAACGTGACCCACCAGTGGGTCACCACGGCGTGAACGTGTTAAAATAAACTAGATGACAGCTGTATTAATCCTTTTGTGATATGTATTTCGTACTCATAGCTGAGATATTTATTTTCATTTTGAGTACAGGCATCACCTCCTACATCAAAAAGCCTCCACACGGTCTTTTATAAGTAGTCCGCGCAGACTGCTTAAAATTGAACCAGTTGTGCGCATGAACCCAAAACCTTTTATAAAAGTAATTGCGAGAAATTCATCATATATATTTGAGAATTGAATCTGTAGTGGTTGTCAAGTGATTAAGGCAAACCAATAATATTCATAAATAAAAATAATTTCAGTCATATATTTGCTACTTCTTTCTTATTTTAACTAAATTTTGTATTAAATGACTCGTTCGGAAAGTGAATATCCTTTACAGTGGTCTGATCGGACTACCTATAAAAAATCGTGTGGAGGCTTTCAGTTATAGGAGGCGTTGGTGCAGGTGGTTTGTGTTTTCAGTTAAAATACTTTTTTTAATAGTGTGTATATTAAGGAGTCAAAGTTTCATGAACATATGAAGTTTTAACACTATGTTTACGGACATTTCTTATATACCTATCTCTACGAACACGCGTCAATTTGACGCATGAACAAATACATATAACAGCACTTACAGAGATGCCAACTTGCTCCGTACAGCAAATATAAATTTACTAAATTCAATTTAGTATATTTTTATCCACCACTATTTCCAAATAATTCACAGGATTATATTATTCACCTCTTTATATTTGCAAAATTTATTTAATAGTTATTTACCGTTTTTTTAATTATTTTGGCGTGTCCGGCGAAGTTGGCATCTCTGCACTTTGAAAGCAATGCAATTATAAACTAAAAGAAACAAATGAAAATATGAGATATATATTTATAAACTATTCTAGTATTTTGTTTTTCAATACTCGAACTAAGCAACTGAAACCATCAAAATCTGACACTCTGCCATCAATTGTCATTCTGCGTTTGTTCCTTCTATTATTGCTTATCGGCAACAGTTGTTTCATTTGAGATAACGATATCGGATTAAGGATCGAAGTATTGTTGGTACATTCCTATTTATTATTGATGCGATGTTTGCATATTTACTCAAAATTTTGTCCAAATTACGATCGCGTCAAATTGACGCATATCCGTAGAGATAGGTATACCACAAAGAGAATTTCAATATTTCAGCGCTTTTGAAGAAAATAGACTTCTATGTATATATTTACCTTGATCTATGGATAAAATTCATTACAAGAGATAAAATAAAAAATCAAACGGGTTTTTTAATTTTCCTTACAAAGCTCGAAATGCGTCAAAATGACGCGTTCCGTAAACCTAGTGTTAAATTGCAAGTTATAAGAGCTTCAATAAATCTAAAATAATTTCATATATTGTTCCTAGATCATTTTAATATAATTCTTTTGAATAAAAATTAGTCACTTTTAGGACCATTTTCTGGGAAAATAATGAAATTGATAAGGGGTAAAAGAACACTAGGACATATTACCATATTTCTGGAGGCGGAAATTGTAGGAAAATATAGCGTAATAACTATTAACCCTTTCGCGCCGACTGTCACAAATACGTGACAGCAAAAATCCGCATCAATCAGGGTAAAAAGATAAAACTGGTAATCAAAGTATTTCTTTAGCAGTTTATTTGTGGGAGGAGTTATAATTTTTTGATTTATTTAATTCACCATTACTTTGTTCAAAAAAAAACTATTTAGTTATACTTTGAATTAACATTGATTATATATATGATTAAACTAACAATAATTAAAATAAAAGCGAAGTAAGTCTGTCAAATTAGTAACGACTACATTTAAGTTACCGTTTTTTATTTAATTGCAACTTGATTCTGGGGTTAAGACTGACAAAGCTTATTATCACTTATTAAAGCATATCACTTAAATTTCTTCTCACTTTCATCAAGTTAGTTGTTTTAATTATTTATCTATCGGTATGGCCATTGTAAATCAGCTTTATAATATCGAAAATGAAAGATGCAATGAAAAATTTACTACCACTTTAAATATTCAAGAACATTCTCACTCTAAAGTGGGAGTAGTTGGAATTGAAGACTTCATATGGCTTAAACATTAACCGAAAAGTTTAATGTTTAAGCCTAAGGCCCAAGGTATAGTTCGTTCACCAGGAGTAGGCACTTGGTTCCGCCTTCATTACGCGGTATCGGATGATACTATTTCGCTATTTTGGGGAGAAGGATGTGAACAAGGCTGCTATTTGGCGATTGTATGACAAAAAAATTTATTTCGCAATCTTCATGTGCATATTTTGAACATGTGCATTTTATTTCATAAATTTGTTGATATTTCTCTCTTTTCATTGAATAATTTGTTCTTGAGATATTTTGCTGGGAAAAAGTTTTTAAACATAAAATAGCTAGAATAACGAAAGGAATAACAGCTGATAATAAAGCGAAGTAAGTGACTGAAAAAGAATGTTTGGCCATCACCTTCTACATCAGAAAGCCTCCACACCGTTTCTGCTCTGACTATTTAAAAAAGTGAGCAGTTTGAGAGCATGAAACCAAATTCTATTTTAAAAGTGACTTAGAGGAATTTGCCATATATATTTGAAAATTGAATCTGTAGTGGTAGACAAGTAAATAAGACAAACTAATCATATTAAAAAATTAAACAAATTTTTAGACATATATTTGCTACCACTTTTTTATTTTCACTAGATTTTCTATTAAAGGGCTCTTTCGTAAACTGGTTTGCCTTCATAGTGGTCTAATTGGACTACCTATAAAAAACCGTGTGGAGGCTTTGCGCGCATTAGAGGTTATCTCGATTTCAAGCGCGAAAATGTTTTTCCTGTTAATCCCCCGCGCTGAAATGAACTCTGCGTCCGAGGAGGTGGAGCCAAGTGCCTACTCCTGGCGAACGAACTATACACATTAGAGCCCCTGAATTAGACAGGCCGACTTATCATTTATTGCAGAGATGCCAACTTGCTCCGAACAGCAAATATATATTTTAAAGTGGTAGTTTATCAATTGTGATTCTTGGTTTAATAAATTCAATTTGGTAGATTTTTATCCACCACTATTTCTAAAGAGTTCGTGGGCTTATATAACTCACCACTTTACAGTACTTACGTCATGCTATACCTTTTAAAAAGCAAGAAAAAGTAGTCAAATATATGCTAATTTACTTTGTAGATATTTACCGTTTTTTTTATTATTTTGGCTTGTCCAGAGCAGTTGGCATCTCTGTTGTTGTTGGAGCAAAGAGCTAACATAAGCACAGCGAATAAATATTTTCAATTGGTAGTTTATTAATTGTAATTCTTGGTTTAATAAGTTCGATTTAGTAGATTTTAATCCACCATTATTTCTAAACAATGCGTAGGCTTATATAATTCACCACTTTATAGTTCTTATTACAACCTATCAGTTGCGCTTCGGCGATTTATTATTTATTTCCACTCAGATGAATTAGTTGGAGCCCCTGGTGGGGCTGATGCTAAGATAACCAACACATATGAGATGAGATGAGTTCTTATTACACAAGAACTCCATTTGCTCCCTAAACTTTAATTTTGTTTCTATTGTTTCTAAGTTTAACATCAGGATGAATGGGAAAAGGGCCGTAAGGCCTCAGACGCCCAGTTCCACTACAACGAACGAACGAAGTTCTTATTACATGCTTTGCATTTTTAAAAGCAAGCAAAGATTGTCAACTATTTGCAAAATTTACTTTGTATTTATTTACCGTTTTTCATATTATTTTGGCTTGTCCGGCGCAGTTGGCATCTTTGTAATAACATAACTAATACTAACATAACGTTAACTTGCGAACTTGTTTGCTCCAATATTGCTTGATAGGTCAGCTCTGATAGTATAGCAGCCTTAAGGTTGCCAACAACCTGAAAAAATGGTGACGAACTCTTCGCAAGTCCGATTAAAATTTCACCATATTTTCGAAACTAGAATAATATAACGGTAAGGTAAATCTAAATTTTAATTATTTATATAGAAACAGTTGTAAAGTTTTCACACCACAAAAAACGAAATGAAAATATTTATTGTAGATATGAATGATTCAAAGCATGTATATTTTTTTATAATTGTATCTACCACTTCAAAAAATTTCTACCCTGTGATTGGTCAAAATATATCAGGTCAGGAGTGGCTAATTGTTTTAGAGATTTTTAAGGTTGTTCAATCAAGACTGTATTTTTAGACTGAAATTAGTTTAATTTTGATTTTTTTTGCTACTGTACTTTTATTTGCGTCTCACTAGAGCTACACAATGGGCTATTGTTGACAGTTTGGTAAACATCCTTGAGGATGATCTGGAGGCAACATACAAACGTCACATCCCTTTTTACAGGGAGGACACATTCACACACACTCCATCTGCAGATCGTAACTTTGACCTAAGATGTAGCTTTTTTTATTTTATTTATTGTTATTTTATTATTTTTTTTATTTTCATAAGTAATAATATATTAAACAGCATGTTTAAAGGTGTACCAATAGCCCTGTATAGTAGGACACTTAGACAAACACAACTTTATTTCGAAAAAAAGATTATTAAAAAACAATACTTCCAAATATATACACTTAGGCAAACAACAATAGGACAATAGGACACTTTACAAACAATAGGACACTTAGACAAACACAACTTTATTTCGAAAAAAAGATTATTAAAAAACAATACTTCCAAATTAGCTTATATATCAATAAAATGAAGATAATCGTTCAAAGTTCAATTAAAAAATGCAAGATATGATTAAAACACTGGTTAATAAGCAAAACTTCACCTAACTCTTGCTTGAATTGCTGAAGTCATATTCCCAAGTTTGCAACTACTTTTCACATAATGAAGGGGTATTCTTATATTTATCCTGATGAAGTATGTTTTTGTGTCTAATTTCGTATCTTTAAACATCGTCTGTTCAAATCAATTTGCATCATTAAACATCTTATACCTTTCAGTTCGCATTTTTGTACGTAATCCGATTATTAGATTGAAAGTTATTCAGGTGTTTCGTTTTTTTAATTTTGCTCACTATACATTTTGTTAAACTCAAAATTCAAATAACTCCTTATACAAAGAAAAAAAATATTTGTATTCTTACCCTTCCAATTTGAAGCTTCAGCGAATTCCGAAAAATTCACATTCAAGTAAAATAAAGTAAGAAAAAAAATACAAGGACTATTTTCTATTTTTGGACTCTTTGTCTCGCAAAGCCGACATATAAGTTTTCCAGGATAGTTCTGAATACGATACAATTAACTATCAAGACTAAAGCTGAATATGGGGTCGGCAGCTTCTAGCGCTATTTGGCTACATATTTTTCAAGCTCCTTTTTTTGTCACGCAAATCTAAGTTTTGATCGAATAGTTGGGTTTTCTCTCTTCGAATCTTCATTCTCTATTCTTTTGTGTGCTTTTCTCGGTTTATTTCAGTTTGTATTCATTTTTATGGTTAGAAAAGTTAACTGAAAGTATGACATGGCATTTGAGTTTTAAAAAAAATGGTTTATAAGTAAAGCACGTATGTAAAAAGTGATAGTGCATAATCGCATATACCAAGTGCATACCTGCCAACTCTCCCGGATTTTGCGGGAGATTTTATTTTCATATTTAAAGTGGCAGTAAATATATACTATTTTTTCTTTTATAAATTTAATTTTTAAATGATTTCGATCACCACTATTCTTACAAAAATTAAGCTTATATATTAATATGCGTTACTATCATGGTTGTCAACTTAGTTTTTTTCAAATACAACGTATTTGTTTGCTTAAAATTGAAGTTTTATTCCATTTTAATACCACTGGGAAAAATGATAATGGAAGGGATTAAAAGTTGGCAGGTCTGCAAGCGGATATTTACTTCTGTTATTAACCAATAGAACTTTAAAAATGCACTCATTTCATCTACATCAGCATCAAAAATTAGCTAGGTACCTGATGGTGCGCTTTCTGAAACTGAAAGCCTCCACACGGTTTTTTATAGGTAGTCCGATCAGACCACTATGTAGGTAAACTAGTTTACGAAAGAGCTCTTTAATAAGTAAAAATAAGAAAGTGGTAGCAAATATATAACTAAAAAAATTTTTAATTCGTGAATAAGATTAGTTTGTCTTATTTACGTGTCAACCACTACAGATTCAATCATCAAATATATATGATCAATTTCTCTCAGTCAGTTTAGAAATACACAGTCTGCTGACCACATAAAGTTCCACTGCAACTATTTAAATAATCATGATGGGTGTGATAGGGGCAGCTGTGCGGCCCAGGTATCCAGCTCAGTACATTAAAGAAGAAGACAGAGTTTTAAAATATAATCTAGGTTCATGAGCGCAACTGGTTCACTTTTTGAATTGTCTGAGCAGACTACTTATTAAAAACCATGTGGATGCTTTCTGATGTAGGTGGCGATGCCTGTGGCTTTTTACGGCCCTTTTCCTGTCTATCAAAAAGTTTTAACCTTAACAGAGATGCCAACTTGCTCTGTTTTGTAAAAAAATATTATCTAGTATGAACGAAATTTAAGTTAGTTTTGGTTTAGTACTTTTCATTTCAAAAAGAATTTTCCACCACGACATTTCAAGAATTCAAAATATCAAATGATGTGCAACTTTATTGTAAATTATTTTGAAAAAAGTCTGGTTGGCTGTGCAAAGGTCTGGTTGGCTGCTGATGTTGTTTTTGATGCTCTGATGTGATGTGGAAAAACAATTTATGCTTTTAGGAGGTCGTAGAACTTTCGGATTTTCATTGGTGTCTTTTGAGTGAGTAATACTTATTTCATACTTTTGCAATCATGTATGTTTTCTAATTCTGAGTTAACTTAAGAGTATAAGTAGATGCAAGTTAAGTTAAACGATTCTGCCCGATATAGTAGCTTTCAATTTACGTTAACATCACTGCTGAAATTATTATTTGCAATCACGCAACAATGGCTACGTATCACCACCACGGACGTGGCGGAAAGCGGCTGACCGAAAGACCTGCACGTGGCTCAACGTCGGATGAGGAATTCTCGGATTTTGAAACCAAAATGGCTAAAGAGTTAGCAGACATGGAAAGAAGAATTAAAGAAGATGAAAGGAAAAATAAAGAACTACTTGAGAAACTAAATCATTTGGAGCAGTTTCTCATGCCTGTGCCAAATAGGCCCGAAATACCGACAACACCAATTGATATCATTGATATGAAAACTTATGAAGGCGGCCAACTTTTGAAACAGACGGGGAATGAGTCAACCATAGATTCAGAAAGCTCAACTAAAAATATTGCAGAACCCCCTTTAAAGAAGAAGAAAAAGAAAAATAATGTCAAAAAAGCTGAAGCAAATCTAATCATGACCACGAATAGTAAACCTTTTTCACCGCTAGATACCGCCACCTCCTTACAACCATCTGAATCTATATCTGATACTGACGTAGCCCCACCCAAGGAGGATTCCAGTTCAACTGTAGATCCACCCACAACTCGAGCAAAAGTTCAACCAATTAAGCATATAAAAGTTCTTATTCGTGGCCCCACCCAAGGAGGATTCCAGTTCAACTGTAGATCCACCCACAACTCCAGCAAAAGTTCAACCAATTAAGCATATAAAAGTTCTTATTCGTGGTCTTCCAGTTGGATTCTGTACTGATCATATCTCCCAGCAACTGGCGAAGTCAGACATCATAACGCAAAAGATAATTCAGTTTAAGAGAAAAGTGTGCGGGACCTACAGGCTCCTCCCACTTTTTCTTACAATTCTCACAGAAACAGATGTTAATCGACAAATTTTCTCTATCACCAATATACAAAGTATCCCGGTCAGTATTGAAAGGTTCCGAGGCGGGCAAAATCCAATCCAGTGTTACAACTGTCAAGAATTTGGCCACAGTCAAAGATTATGTAATTCACCATCAAGATGTGTAAAGTGCTCCGCCAAACACCGATCATACGAGTGCCAAAAAGATAAAAATACACAACCTAAGTGCAGCAACTGCGGAGACTCTCATACAGCCAACAACACGGGGTGCAGAGCCCGTCCCCGCAGGAGGGGAACACGTGCCATACCACCAGCAATAACAGGACTTGCTCAAAGGCTGGTTACAATAATTAAAGAATTGCAAGAACTTTTAAAAAATCAAGAAGTGCTTCAACTGTTTCAAAGGATTATGGGGGAAGCCACTCTTGCACAGTAAAATCTTTTTTTTTAAATTTTTTTTTACTTGATTTGAACTTTTATTTGAACTCTTATTATTATTCAGAACTCTAATTTTCCATACAGATTATAAATAAATACTGCATACTGCCCTTTCAAATTAAAGTTGATCATACTAGATGGCGCCACTAAGGCTTGTCGAAAATTTATGTTAAATCTTCACGTTCTTGAATCACGACTTTTGTATATACATAATCATCATTTATTAATGCTCATATTCAATTTTCTGTACATATTTATGGCAATTAATGTAAATATCTCTGTTCAAGTTGTAATTTTTTCAAATCAACGTTATATTTTCTGTACATATTTTCATGGCAATTACTGTAAATATCTCTGTTCAAGTTTGTATTTTCTCTAATCATGGTAATATTATTGTAAAGCTACCACAACGACTGCTTATATTCAAGATGTTTTTAACTCATTGTTGTAATTTCATGATGAATGGGATAGGGGCCGCTGCGCGGCCCAGGTGCCCAGTTGTTTTTAAATAAAGTAAGTAAAGTAAATTATTTCCTCACCTTACCAAATTACCAGACGAACAATATGGCTTTCGGATGCACCTTGACACAACCAAACAGCTCCTCAGAATAGTCGACTATATTGGCCGCGGCCTCCACAACAGAGTTCAGCATTTCTGATGCTAGACATAGCAAAAGCATTCGATCGGGTTTGGCACCAAGGCATCATCTTCAAGCTTATAAAACTGAAATTCCCATCTGGTATCATAAAAATTATACAAGCCTACTTACATAATAGAACTTTTCAAGTTAGCTTTAAGCACATGAAGTCAGCAAACAGAAAAGTAACAGCAGGAGTGCCCCAAGGAAGCATTCTTGGGCCCATATTATTTATATTATTTACCCACGACTTTCCTGTCGACAAACAAGATTTTAACAGCATCACAGCACTTTTCGCAGATGACACTGGAATCGTAGTGAAGTCAAAAAACCCCAACATTGCCCTACAAAAACTCCAAGGAAAACTGAAGGAAATCGAAACATGGTGTCTAGACTGGAAATTCAAAGTAAACGGACAAAAATCAAAACTACTACTCATTCAGCATAAAAGAAAAACCCTCCTCCCCAAAAATCAAATTGTTCTCTTTAATGAAATTATTCCCATAGTCAAAAGCGCAAAATACCTTGGTCTGGTCATTAACAGTAAATTTAATTGGAAAGATCACATCAAAACAGTTATCAACAAAGCACAAGCAGCCTGCCACAGATTACAAATCCTTCTTCAGAACCCCAAAATGGAACTTCGACTTAAACGAATACTCTACATCTCCATGATCCGTCCCATCCTGACTTATGCATCTCCAGCTTGGTGCAACATCACCACATCACTCCTTAAAAAACTCAAAACATGCCAGAACAAAATCCTCAGGAAAATAACAAAAGCAAGATGGTTTATCAGAAATAGAAACATACATCGCGACCTCAACATAGATTCTTTAGATCATCACATTGCGAAGCTAAATTTCAGATTTTTTGAAAAAACCATTAATTGTGACACCGCAGGATTCAACGAAATGTTTACTTTTGAAAACTTAAGAGAAGACATAAACCTCAGACCGATGGCAGCTCATTTTTGTAGTGACGTAATTCTAACTAAAATACAAAATATTTAATTTCCTTTTATTCCAATTGCATTCCAATTACCAGAAAGAACCACCTTAAAGACCACAATACAAGACAAATGGGAAAAAGGCCGCTAACGGCCCCAAGCACCCAGATAAATGTTGATGATGATAAATTATTTCCACAGATTTAATAGAATATCTATCCTGAATATAGCATCAAATACGATCTATATCATCAAATACAATACCAATACTGAAGCTCTGACCTGCGTTACCTCACGTTGACGACCAAATTACAGCCATCCACAGTTTACAGCAAGTTGCTACTTATTATTTTCATTTTTCTTTCTGTTTTGGTGCTTAATCTCCAGTATCAGTCTCTCCATAGACTGCTGAACTCAACTGTTTTTAATTATAATTTTTCTGTAACATTACATGATGTATGGGATATGGGCCTAATGCGATGCCCAGGTGCCCCATTTTTGTAAATAAAGTAAGTTATCAAATATCATTCATATTATTGTTTAATTTTATTTCTCGATATCATACCGCCGTTGCCTATTGTCAAATATTTTTCGATGAAGAGGCAAGCGCCGTAATGGATTTACCTCACAAAATACTATTTCATTAAAGTATCTTAGTTATCTCGTTTTGACACTTTGAAAATAGATGGCGTAACTGTCTTCTAGTAACCATTTATAAGTATCGTTATTCCACAAGTTTTACTACCTAATTCTTTACCAATTTATTAAAGCTTTTGAAGAAAGCGGCGCAGTTGGCCTCTCTCCTTTAAGGTGATATTTTTTAGTAACTGGAATACAAATAAAAGTGAAATGAAAAAAAAATACTTTGTATATTAGATAAGCAGGCATTGAAAAATATAAGTGCTTATGTCAGTAATATATTGTTATAAACAGATTGAACTTGTCTCTACAAAATAGAGCCTAATAATGAAACAATTGAGTTACCGATTTCTTTTTTTTTTTATTAAAAGAATCACCATTTTCAAAATGACGATTGTTGATTCTCGGGGTATAATTTTTCTGGAAATAATTGCAAAAAATGTCACTTTTTCCAATTAGCTGCATTTCTATTTTGTAAATTAATTTTAACTTGTGATGAATCATATAAAACCAATTTAACGTATATAGTATCACTAAACAATTAATTACTGTCGTACCCACACACACACACACGCACACACACACACACACACACACACACACACACACACATATATATATATATATATATATATATATATATATATATATATATATATATATATATATATATATATATATATATATATATATATATATATATATATATATATATTATATATATAGCACATAAGCTCGGTTATTCTCTTGCTTATCAGTGAAAAAATATGGAAGTGGTGGGTGAAAATTTATTTGCAATAAACTTCGAGGATTTACTGAAACACAAGAAAAACTCTCAGAGATTGCTTTGACTACAAAGTAGTTAAAATTAGTATCAAAACCATTTTATTTTAAGATAACTTTCAGGAGGGAAAAAATATTATCTTAGTTCAAAAACATGATTTTGAGCAAAATTTTCGAAATGGATTTTATTATAAATTTAGATTTCAAAGATTCTTAGCTTTCTAAAAATACTTTACTTTTGCTTGTACTCCAGTTAATTACAAAGTTAGAACATTCTTTGTGCAAGTTGATATTAGTGGATAGAATAATCTTTTGAAGTTTTTATATGCATTTATCTGAAAATCAGATTTTTTCCTATTTCGCACGACCTTAAACGCGATATCCCATGATGTTTTTAAAATAATTGCCTAAAATTTTTCACGAATGTTTATGATTATAGCCCACATGCTTCTAACTACAGATTAAGTGAAAAGAGTCAAATTTTATTTTTATGCGCGTTTTTTTGCGAAGACAAGTGCAGAAGATTTTAAAAATGTGCCTTTTTAAATACATTGATCCTTAAATCAATAATATATGCATTTGCTTTTCAGATAATAGTTCAAAACATAGTTGATAGCCTTCTAAATGAAATCCTCAAATGTTTATTTGTTTTAGATGATAGAAAATTATTTGCAGTGTTTTCCGCACATGCAAAAAATTGCGTATTTTTTTCTAAAAATGGTCATTCAAAAAAATAAAATAATAATAATAGTGAAAACATTTTTGTTTTCTCACATGATAAAACATATAAACTAGTTATTTTTTGATTTTAAATCAATATTTAAAAAAAATTGAAATTTGTCGGATACCTTAATGAATTAGAATTTCGAATTGTATTCACCTCTAAGCACTATAGTAATTTAAACGGATACATATAAAATCGTACAGACGGACATTTAATTTCCAAAATTTTAATATATATATATTTTTTAAATACCTGTTAGTTTCAGGAAAATCTGTTTTTGTGGTATACCGCTGAAAAAAATAATTTGAAACTAAAGACAATCCATTGTACTTGTTAAAATCTCTCCATTAATAGGTCTCATATCCAAACATAAATATTTATATTATTATTATGTTTACGTAGAAAGAATTATCTTGTTCTGTAAAATAAATTCTAAAATTCAAAGGCTTAAGATGCTGCTTTCTCCCTCCCTTGAAAAAAAAATAAATAAAACGTCTTTTTGAAAGAAATCTGGGCACTAAGAGGTTAAAGAGTTAATTAATATTTGAGTTCATTATATAGCTTTCCTCACATTATTTAAAATGTCATTTTTCTTATTCTACTAAGCTCCAAAATTATTTCAAACTCCACGATATTTATTTTACAAATAGTGAAAAAAAATTCTGTGAGCACTTTAAAAACAATGTTTTTCATTATTTTCTACTTAAAAGAATAAATAGGAGAAGCGATATTGAAAAACATCACCGCATGATTGATGGCAAATTTATTTTAAAAATATTAATTTGCATCCCTATCTTCATCAAGAGCATTTGTCATTCTGGTAGTTTCGTTTATACATGTGTACTTCATCAATTCTCCCAAGGACTAAAATAAATTACAGGAATTCCTCTTTTTTGCTTCTTTTCTATACAATTACTCGACAATTGCTTCCCAAAGCAAAACTAATGAAGACAGAGTAGTTGTAGTGAGAGGAAAACAGTGTGTGTGGTACAGCACAAAGTGTCTGCTTTAAGTAAATTATTAGACCCTTGAGAAAATTTCTGATTGTTTTACTTTACTCTGATTTAAAGCACGAACTGACAGTTTTGCGGTGTAAAAGCCTTGGTTTCCGGTAAGAAATTTGATATTATTTTTGTTTTATTCTATGTTACTTTTCAATGGTGTTTGTCTTCTGGTTTCTAACAGGAAATATTTATTTTTCATCCTGTTTTAAGAAAGCTGTAAGATTTATGCTGGGAAGAACATTTTGGACGAGTAATTTGTTTTTACATCAGTTTTTATTTCGTTTTGAAAACATATCGAGGAGCGTTTTTAGAATAATTTCATCGCCAAATGTTTTATTTATTTTTTGATATGCTTCTTTTATTTGCTATTTAAAGATTAACAAGGTCGATGCAATTTTTGATGCAAATATAGAGCGTTAAAAAACGTTCGATAAACAAAGAATGATGAAGAGAAACTTATTCATTATTACGAGTTAATTAATGTTTGAGTTCATTATATTGCTTTTCTCACATTATTTAAAATGGTACTTTTCTTATTTTTCCACTAAGCTCCAAATACACTTCAAACTTCAAGATATTTTTTATTTATAATTTCATCGCCAAATGTTTTATTTATATTTTAATACGCGTTTCTTCTCAGCTATTTTAAGAACAACTTCATTGCTTCAATTTTTGATGCAAATGAATGGTTCTAAAAATGTTCCATAAACTGAGAAAGACAAGGAGAAACTAATTTATTATACAAAACGGTATTTCTTAAAAATTTAGAAATTTGAATAGTTTATGACAAAGTAATCTATGTTTGCCTCCTGGAATAAAATAGTAAAAATAGTATTTTTTATATGTCTTATAAAAATGGAATGGAAAAAATATCTTACAGTAAAAATTTCTGTTTTCTGAATTTAAATTTAATATTCTTTTTTTTTCATTAAACTCTTACATTAATTAGGCTTTTCTGCGCTATACCAGGAGTCTTAATTGAAATTTTTTGGAAAAATTTTTTTTAAAAATATATGTACATATATTAAGAATAACAAACGGAAATTGAACAGAAATTTCAGTTCTTATACAAAATGGAGCTATTCAAAGAAAAAAAAACCTGGTAAATGCTAAAAATTAGGTATTAATACTACTACAAAAAAACTGCTTCAAAAAGAATTATTATTGTTATATATATATATATATATATATATATATATACATCATACCTGCCAGCTTTTATTCCGATCGAGGATGATTTTCCCCAGTGGTAGTAAAATGGAATATAAATTAAGGCAGAAACATAAGTTGTATTTTGAAAAGGCCTCTGTGGACTACCACAACAGTGTTCCATATTAATATATATGATTAATTTCTTTGAAAATAGTGGTGATCAAAGAGATTATAAATTTTGTTCATAAATGCAAGAAATATAAAGAAAGCATACATTTTACTACCACTTTAAATAAAGAAATAAAATTTTACGCCAAATGCGTAAAAGTTGGCAGGTATGATATATATATACACTGCTGGACAATTGCTAAGGACGGATAACACTATCATCCATAGCAACCACAAAATGAAGGGAAGCAAAATGTGGAAAATTAGAATAAGTGCGGGATATAGTAAGAAGGGGTATGCGTATGTAAATTTTTTTGTCCACGTTTGTTCATCACGTGATAGCGCTGATAAGAGCTTTAAAGGTTTTGACGCGTTGTGGAGAGTTGTTGTTTCAAGTCAAATTTTTACAGAAAAGATTTAGTTGACGAACTTGAAATTTTCGGCATGTCTTCCCGATATTACTTAGATGATTTTAAGCGTGGCCGAATTATTGGAAAGATCGAAGAAGGGCGAAAAATAAGAGACTTTGACAGGGAGTTCGACATCGCTGACGGCGTTGTTTAACGGCTGTGGAAATCTTTTAAAACTACTGGAATGTGTAGTAAGCGGCAAGGGGGAGGTCGTGTTAGACGTAAGACGCCTGCTGAAGACAGATACATCGTCCTATCAGTAAAAAGGAACAGACGCACCACAGCTCAGCAGGTGGCAAATCAGTTTCTTGCTACCACAGGAAAGCAGATCTCCCGAAAAACTGTTGCCAGACGTTTGAGGGGAGGAGGACTATACACCAGCAGACCTGTTGTGTGCGTCCCATTGACCAGACAGCACCGTACTGCACGTTTGCAATGGTGTCGTGAGCATCACAATTGGACTGAACAAGACTGGGCATGCGTACTCTTCTCAGATGAGAGTAGGTTCAGTCTGTCATCGGATTGTAGACGCCAACTGATCTGGCGCGAGAGTGGTACTGGTTATCGTCCAGATAATATTCAGGAAAAGGACCGATATCCGACATGCAGTGTCATGGTGTGGGCCACCATCATGATCAATGGCCGCACGCACCTACATGGGGTTGCGAATGGGACTATGACGGGCCAACGATACTTTGATGAAGTTCTACTTCCTCATGTTCGTCTTTTCCGTAGTGCTGTCGGTGATAAATTTGTTTTTATGGGCCACAACGCAACACGTCATCGAACACTCGCTGTTCAGAATTGTTTAGACAGTGAGGGTATTCAACGCCTCATATGGCCATCACGTTCTCTAGATCTAAAACACATTGAAAATGTTTGAGATGCTTTGGGGAGGCAATTTGCTGGTTGAAACTATCCTCCGACAAACAAGAACACCCTCATCCGTGCACTGACAGAGGAATGGGATAAATTGCCTCAACAGCTGCTGGATAATGTTGTGCAAAGTATGATACGACCTGTAGAATGTTGCATCACACTCCACGGTGGACATATCCCGTACTGACACCTTTCTTCAAGTTGCCTGCTGACATTTAAATGCATTGTTCCATTATTCCGTACGCAGCATCAAATGAACATTTTTTTTCTTTCAGATGTTTCATAGCTTTTGTACTTTCCAGAACAATGAATGTTCTTTATTTTAATGTCTGAACAGTGTGGCAACTATAATTTATCCTACTAGGTCTCATGTCTCGCTTAATGTTATGCTACATTGCAATTTGTGATCCGTCCTTAGCAATTGTCCAGCAGTGTATATCATACCTGCCAACCACTATCAAGGACAGCAGTGAAATCTGAACTAATGTATGGTTGTTGAAAAAGATTTTACGAAGTGGTAATAAAACAACATTAACCCCTTGGGGACGGGTGATTCAGAAAAGCATTCGTACAAAATCAGAATCAAGTTGCAATTAAATAAAAAACGGTAACTTAAATGCAGTCTTTGCTAATTTGACAGACTTACTTTGCTTTGACTTTAATTATTGTTAGTTTAATCATATATATAATCAATGTTAGTTCAAAGTATAACTAAATAGTTTTATTTTGAACATAGTAATGGTGAATTAAATAAATCAAAGAATTATAACTCCGCCCACAAATGAACTGCTAAAGAACTACTTTGATTACCAGTTTTATATATTTACCCTGATTGATACGGTTTTATGCTGTCACATATTTGTGACAGTTGGCGCGAAAGGGTTAAGTTAAGAAGAATATTCTAAAAAACTAAAATATTAAAACGTCAGGCGGCAGAATAAAACTATAAAGACATCTATAGGCATAATTGCATACGTGTTGAAAGAGTAGATATCCATACATGGATAGGTACTCTGAAAAACTTGATTAGTTAGTTAGTTAGATTGCATACGTGCCAACGCTTCCGGTTTTCCCGGAAGATTTTTTTTTCATATTAAAAGTGCATGCTATTTCTTTAAACTTTTTGAATTATATTAATAATTATAAATGAGTATGACCACCAATTACAACAAATATATAAAAAGCATATTAATCCTCACGATAGCGAATTTCAGCATGGTTAAAATATATATAACTTTTTGAGTAAAACTGTTTTTCGGTAATTGTTTTACTACCAATTAAAATAACCATTCTCGAAAAGAATGAATGTTCGCAGGTATGCAATTGAATCTTATCTACATGTTGTTTTATATTATTGATTCATTGAGGTAGTTTAAATTTTTTGTTTTGTTGATATTCTTAACTTCAAGATTAAATATGCAAAATCGCTAATGTTACTACCACTGAAAAAGTGTCATCACATACCTGCCAAATTTTACGCATTTGGCGTAAAATTGTATTTTTATATTTAAAGTGGTAGTAAATATATATTTTCTTTACTTTCATAAACTTAATTTTTTAAATGATTTTGATCACCACTATTCTTAAAAAAATTAAGCATATATATTAATATGCATTACTACCATGGTCGTCAGCTTAAGCTTTTTCAAATACAACGTATTTTTTGGCTTAAAATTGAAATTTTAAATCCATTTCAATACCACTTGGAAAAGTCATAATGGAAGGGATTAAAAGTTGGCAGGTATGTCATCATCATCATCAAAATATAACTGGGCGCCTGGGGCCGTTGAAAAAGTGTCCCATATACTGAAAGACCATATATATCAAGACGGAAAAGAGAAAAAACTGGTGACAAAGAAATTATAATTTTTAGCCCCTTTTCGGGAAGAATAAAATATCCTTGACTACTAAAAATTTTTTAAATTGTAAAATACATGTATAGCAGTATTTCCCTTTCCTCAAATAAATAAATAAAATACGCACAGGGATGCATAGGGAACTGAAATTGTAAAAAGTGGTAGGAACTAAATTTGTATTTATTTATTATCTCTATAACATGCCTGCATACTACTACGCCTTAACCCCTTGGGGACGGGTGATTCAGAAAAGCATTCGCACAAAATCAGAATCAAGTTGCAATTAAATAAAAAACGGTAACTTAAATGTAGTCGTTACTAATTTGACAGACTTACTTTGCTTTTATTTTAATTATTGTTAGTTTAATCATATATATAATCAATGTTAATTCAAAGTATAACTAAATAGTTTCATTTTGAACAAAGTAATGGTGAATTAAATAAATCAAAAAATTATAACTCCGCCTACAAATAAACTGCTAAAGAAATACTTTGATTACCAGTTTTATTTTCTTACCCTGATTGATACGGTTTTTTGCTGTCACGTATTTGTGACAGTCGGCGCGAAAGGGTTAAAATCGCTCGAGGTACTTTTTCCCACTAAAAAAAAATAGATGGAAAAATATAAAGTTTTTCTATTTCTTAAATTGCGCACTGTGCAGCATATATCAATACCTTTACGAAATATCTTTTCAAAAGCTTATAAATAATTTTGAGACCATCTACTAAAAACTAAAGCTGAAACATTGCAAAAGAAAAGAGACAACGCAAAGGAAATAAATATTTTATTCGTATCACAATGGAAAAAAAATAGTAACCACATCGTTGAATACATAAACAAATTAAGGGCTGAGATTCGGGAAAAAAAATCAAACTACAATTGTCAAATCCTGAAAAATTACATCAGATTAAATCATTTCATAAAAAATCTGGTTGGCATGTTGAGAGAGAAAAGAAAATAAATGAAAATGCTTAAGGGTACAAAGTATAATATAATTTTTTTTTTGGCTTGAAACAAAAAGAAAAAATGAACTAAACATTTTTCTAGTCTTTGGCCAAACCCTATTACCGTGGGCTTTTGATATAAATCATCTAGCTGTTATTGCGTCTGACATAATGAAATATATGCAGTTTACTGGCAGAATGCCACTAAAATCTTGCTTTGACACTTGGATAGAGTGGTTCATATTCGTTAAATAGTAGAATTGTAAAAGATGGAGTAAATTTATTTTATATTGTTTTCTGAAGATACTTATTTTTCCTTTTTTTAAGCTATAACTTGAATAAAATAACTTACAGCTTAAAACAAAAGCTAAAAATTACTTTCATCAACTCTGAAGGAACAAGAATTTGTTAAATTTGAAACAACGCTTGCATATATCAAATTATAGAAATTTTATTTAATTAATTACTACAGATTTTTTTCAGTGAGAGGAAAAAATTTAATTACATTTCGATCGGTATTGCAAAATTCCCACATTCAGAAGATTGCCATTTTCTGCAATGGCTTAGAAAAAAAACAACGTTTGAATTGTTGCTTTTATCAATTTTATTATTACTTCTTAGTTAAAAGAATGATTGGCAACACATTTTAGAGTTAGAAAAGATCATGCTGGCTAATCCACGTACATTGAACTAAACAAACGTTCTCATATGTTATATAATTTATTTAAAGTCAAGTATACAAGTGCTTAAAGCTTGATAAAAGAGACAAATTGACACTGAGACTAAAGCTATTAGTTCAAAATATTGCTAACATTGTACAAAATGTACTTAAAAAATTTAAAAGAAATGTATAATAAATTTGATCTAAATTACTGAAATCTAATCTATACTCAATTTTCATCCAGGCGGATGCTCTAAACTAAAAACTGCTACATCTTGGGTAAAAACTAAGAAAAAAAGAGCGCAATTTTAAACATGCTTAAATTTATTTGATGAATACGGTTTTCATTACAAATTTTTTGTAGTTATTCCATAAACATCTTCTGTAAGATTTATAACCAACTTTGAAAATCTGGTTGTAAGACTACGTGCTTTTCTACCTTTATTCGCGACATGTAAATTATGTTTGACTGTTATTTTTCTTGGATATAACATTGATATGTGCGTAGGAAATTTCTAACTAGTTATATATATCAATAATTAATGGCATGATTTTTCCCTGAAAACCTCTGGAAATGAAACTGTTTTATTATCAGTTCATTTTCTCTCTATTCAGGATATGTTACTTCTCGGATGTGGTTTTCAGGGAATCTTAAATTTGACGGTTTTTAAGATTTCGCACCACAGATGTGGTTCAAAACAAGACTCACTCAGGAAATTTATGGGAGAAAGCATAGGTTTCTACTCCAGAGCTCTGATAATAGTTTCTCAATTTTTCAAGTTCTTTCTATGGCAACTTTTGCTGTGATTTGATGTATGCAAACCTCGTCCTCTAAGTATGTTATGTGATTGTAATTGATAGTGGATATTTCAGTAACATCAAAATGGGATTTTTTCATTCAGGAATGCAACTTATTCGAAAAGGTCAGGAATCAGTGGTAAGAACATTTCTACCTTTCCTTTCTTCCCATGGAAGTAAACTTTTTGTCAAGGCATCCTCTTAGTAAGAGCTATATCTAGATGGCTGGATATTGTTGTAAACCGGATATTTGGCGCGAAATGCGACTTACCCAGTTATCTGCACTGTGTAGACACGTAGCATAATGTAATATATACCAATAATCTTATGCTGAATTGAGAACAAAAATACGATGCAGTAAATATGGCTGCTTCACATATTAACAAATAGTGGTTGCCACGATGTGCTTAATTTTGCGAAGGAGACTCGGAAATGAAGGGTTCATACTACCAGTTACCTATCTCTTTCAGATAAGTAACATTGCTTTTGAAAAAAAAATGTTCAAAAATATTGTGAAGCAATTTTCACTTTTTTCATTTACAGATTTACTGCATGTCACTTAGTTCTAGATCTTACGTGGTAAGGCTTTGAAACTGTTGGAAGAAGCACCAAAAATTCTGAAAACTTAAGTTTTTAACTGTCTATCACTTCATAAGTTATTTTGCAAAAAGAGTAGAGTAGAGGCAACCATGAGAGGGAAGTGAAAAATGATTCCAATGTAATGATGCCACGGGGAACTAAAAATGTAAAAAGAGGTAGAAACTAAATTCAACTATATTTAAATATTCATTTGCAACTACCACCATAACTTACATTGCAAATTATTCCAATTTAAAACAAAAACAGTCTGTGTACAAGTCCGTAAGGCCTCCTAGTCCTAGTCCTAGTGTTTTGATTTTATTGGGCACCTGGGCCGCGAAGCGGCCCCTATCCCATTCATCTGGAATTTTATAACAGTTTTGGTTGAGCAATGAGGTAAGCAGGCAATGGAGTTGCTTTTATGAATGTTTCAAGCTCTTAGCTTGAATAACTGAAAAGGAATCAAAAATAAATTGAGCAGCTTGCTCTAAACTGTGTTTGTTTGATTTTGGTGTTGTTCAGAATTGTATCAGCATGAGTAAACTTTATTTTCAGAAAAGTTGATGAAATTATTTGTTTTGATAGTTATGATATGAGGCGTCGGAGGTGAAATGTGCAGCTATTGGTCTGTAGTTTTTATCTTTGTTATAATTTTCAAATTTAAAGATTTCATTAAAATTTGCTGTTTTACATTCTATGGCTTTATCGAAAAAATCTGCGTTTAGCTTGTATATATGCTGTGATAGAGTTGATATTTTGAGATCTGCATGTATATTGGTATTCCGGATGAACCATCTTGCACAGGTTATTTTTCTAAGGATCTTGTTTTGGCATTGGTTTAATTTCTTCAGTAGATGTTGAGGTATCGTTGTCCAGGCAGGTGAGGCATAGGTAAGTATTGGGCGGATCATTGCTGTATATAGTAGCTTCTTTAGTTTAAGTGACATATTCTGATTATATATTAATGGTTGTATGGCTATTATTGCTGCATTTGCTTTATCTATTGTGCTTTTGATGTGATCATTCCAGGTGAGTTTGCTATTGATTATAAGGCCAAGATAATTTGCTTTTTTATCTATTGGTATTGGTATAATGAACATTTTTGGTTGATCCGTAAGGCCTCAGCATACCTGCCAACTTTTAATCCCTTCCATTATGATTTTTCACAGTGGTATTGAAATGGAATTAAAATTTCAATGTTAAGCAAAAAAATACGTTGTTTTTGAAAAAGCTTAAGCTGACGACCATGGTTCGTTCGTTCGTTGTTGTAGAACTGGGCATGTGAGGCCTAAATGGCTCCTTTCCCATTCATCTTGAAATATCCCATGACGGGAACATACATAGGAAAGATGTGATGTAGGCTCGGAATAGAACCTGAAATGAGGTAAAGATGAAGAAAGGAATCATGTGAGGTGTAGCAGGCATGATGGGGGGGCTCCATATCTACATCTTTTGGGTTGGGAGCAAGGAGATGAGTAGAGCGACTATTTTCTCGTCATTCAACAGTTCCTGGAGTTCTTTGAGAATGTTCAGGAATCTAGCTACATTGCTGGGGGCATCTTGAGGTTTCCTCGTGAAGGTGCGCTGGTGTCTTTTCGGCCTAGCACCACAGCCCGTAAAGCAGGCCGGGTGATCGCCTTGGCAGTTTATGCACCTGGCAGGAAGGGAGAGAGGCTTCATACATTGGCATACCCTCCAACTTATGAGGATTTTGAAAATAATTCTTTCTAGTGGTAGCGAACCAAAGAAGAAATTTTTAAAGCAAGTGGATCTCTCATAAAACTTTTATCAGAACTTAAGAATCTAGCCATATGGCCTGCACTTTTATAAGTAATAGTGGACAAGTTACGCTAAAATTAATTTTTTTAAAATATTAAGACATTAATTTTGCTACCGTTTCAAAAGAAGATTTCTGAAACTACGGAAATTCCGTAGCAGTTGGAGGGTATGCATTGGTAAGTGAAATGCGCTGCTTACGACCATGGTAGTAATACATACTGATATATATGCTTAATTTTTTTAAGAATAGTGGTGATCAAAATCATTTAAAAATTATGTTTATAAAAGTAAAGAAAATATATATTTACTACCACTTTAAATATAAAAATAAAATTTTACGCCAAATGCTTAAAAGTTGGCAGGTATGCCTCAGACGCCCAATTCCACTACAACGAACTGTGCACAAATCGTCTTATCCAGCAACCACACGGATAGGTGACCTAGGTATGCCAACTGCTTCGCTTTCTAAAATGTTTTCATTAAATAGGTAGGGTATTAAATAGCAACATTTCTAGTGTAAAAGTAATTACGCTTACTTTTTGAAATTGTTTTCACGTGATAACTGCAAGAAAGATGCATTTCTTATGATAATATTAATTTTTGATTCGTAGTGGTGTAAAAATTACTACCAATGAAATGTACTTAATTAAAAATAACTAAAATTTTATTGCCAGTGGAAAATATATTTTTTACAATGCGGAGCAAGTTGGCATCTGCTGACCTCACTCAGTTAAAGCTAATTTATGACGGATTTACTTATTTTTAGATTATTATGAAAAATCTTCTCTCTTTTTAATATTAAATTTGTTTTCAGATTAATTAAAGACTTCATTTTCAAGATTATACAAGTTTGTTAAATAATATTTACCCCGAATAATTATTCTTGCTTCGTAATCATGATGTTAATAATTATTTTAATTTTTTTGAATTTAGGTATTAAATAAGAAGTAAATATCTGCAAAGTTCATTTATAAGATAAAAGAATTGATTTTAATTTTAATATAAATAAACTAATTGCTTGGAATACTAATGTTCCTAAAGACATTTATTTAAATACTATTTTTAATCAAATGTATAGAATTAAAAGATTATGTAGTAATATTTATTTATCCAAAAAGCAAAAAGACAAACTCCTTCAGAATTTGATGAAAAAATCAATGAATGTAATTAAGTTCTATGTAAAATCATTTAGTTAATTTTATGTTATTATTATTAATATATTTACTAAAAACTTCTTTGTTAACTAAATGTATATTTTCATCATGTGCAAATCCAATTCGGGCAAATCTGTGAAAACCTGGTCAAATATTGTTTTCTTTAAATAAATGGTAATTTTCGAAAATCATTAAATTGTATAATTGAAAATCAACCTTATTAATTTCAAACTTTAAATAATCACGTCTAATATTATTACTTTGTGCTCATCAATTTCCTGGCCAATCCAAGGTAACTAACAAATCAAACGATGTTGAGTACTGCAGTAAGAACTCGCCATACAAAAAACCCTCGATTTACGTTTCTACTTTCATGTTTTATAATCTGGCAAACTTATAGCGAAAATATTTTAAATCATTCTTGAAAGATTACGGAACGTATAAGTTCATTTGAATTCGTTACTCGCTTTATAGATTACATTTCATATTTTTTCCGTATTTTATTTTGCATTTTAATTTCTATTTTTTTTCCTTGATATATTTTATTTCGTATATTTTTTAGTTAATATGTTCCATTTTTGTTTCAATTTTTTTTGGTTGCTCCTCATACTATAGTATTGATATATTTTAATTTGGCTATGTTAATACAATATTAGAAAGCACTCCTTTTCAGCCAACTTTCTACGCTTTTTTTAAAAATTTATTCTAATGGTAGTTATGATGATGTTAATGTATTATTTTTTATTCTTTTAAACTTATTTTCCGCACCACTACGTATAAATGATTTAAAAGTTCATATGCAATGACACATTCTTTCAGCTCTGTCCTGGTGAGGCTTTTAAAACTTTGTCAAAATTAGTATGTTGACAAAAGTTTTGAAAACTTCCGTTTTAAAGTGTCTACCAGTCTATAAAATATTTTCCAAAAAGCGTATAGTAGTTGGCAGGATGTATATATAACAACCAGTTGACAAATAAATCAAATATTGCAAAAAAGTAACAACGCATACTGCAACAAGGAGTAAAACAAATAAAATAGTTTGCAACTAGTTGAAGAAAGAAACGAAATAAGTCTTCATGTTTTTATTTAAAATTATTAATAGATTTCTATGATTGTCAAATACAGAAGAAAGAAAAATTAAAATATGTTAACTAACTCTATATAAATTGCACTGGAAATAAACATGACTTTAAAGGTAAATTGTTTAATGATAAATATAAGTTCTATCAAAATGTGAAAAGTGAAAAAGAAACAAAAATGAAATAAATGAAAATGCAAAAGAAAAAAAAGCTTTGCGCTGAAGTTTTCTGAAAACAGCCTGAAGAAAAGCAGTGATATAAATGAGATAAAGTTAAAAAAAATGTTGGCAACATGTTTAATCTGTTATTATTCAAACAAATAGCAAGATTTTATGCAAGGAAATTGGTTTTAGATAAAACTGTTACGTTCCTGTTTTTGACTATTTTTCACAACATCTTTTTAGCAACGAATACTTATATTTATTACATATTAGATTCGATATCACGCAAAGAAATTCAAGAATAAATTGAACACATTTATCTATGATTCTTTCTGTTTCAGTTATTTGCATTTTGTTTGGTTAGCTTTTTTTTAATATTCTTGAAAAGAAAAAGTTCTTTATTTTCTGAAAAATGATTTTCATTTTCAATGTTTCCATAACTCATGACAGTTTTAATAATTTCATATTCTGATTTTAATCTTAGTGACAGTAAACTATATTTTCTGATACAATTTTAAAATTAATCTTTCAGTATAAATAGAAAATGTCAGTTTGAGGACAAAAAACTTGCTTAAACATTATGGAAAATAAGCAAATAGTTTTAGTTTTCATCTAAACTGTCGAAATGTAATTCCTATGTCAAGAAATTCTTTAAATGTAGTTAGAGCATTATCTTACTTTCGGAATCTGTAGCAGAGTTTGCAAAATCCAAAAAATACAATAAATTACTATAAATGCTAAGAAATACTTCTAGCAAAATCAAGGTTCAAACAAGATTTTTTTAGAGTGGTATCACAATGCATTATGTGATGCAGAACTTTCAACATAATTATTTTTATGCTTGTTTCTACTTGCAATAAAACGACTACTGAATGGTAAATATTAAATATTTATGCTCGTATGAAAGTTTAAATACTCAAATGCGTGTTTTGAAATGCGTCAGTAGTAATAATAATATCGTATTTGAAACATCGTATTTGAAATATCTTTTTTAAAATGTCGAATTTCAAATATCGTATTTGAAGGATCTTATTTAAAATATCGTATTTGAAACATGGCATTTAAAATATCGTACTTAAGATAAAGCAAATTAAAAAACGACGTCTAAATTGCTGGGCCGTAAGTAAGACAACTAATTGTAACAACTGCCGAGATAGCGATTAGAAAATGACGTTTATTTATGAAGGCTTACTTGCGAATTGAATTGTAGACAAAATTATAAGCCTAATTTGTATATCATGTGTCGTTATATCATATAAAAAATATCGATATTTAAAACATCGTAATTGAAATATCATTTTTAAAATATCGAATTTCAAATATCGTATTTGAAGGATCTTATTTAAAATATCGTTTTTGAAACATGGTATTTGAAATATCGTATTTGAAACATGGTATTTAAAATATCGTATTTAAGATAAGGCAAATTAAAAAATGACGTGGAAATTTGCTAGGCCGTAAGTAAGACAACTAATTGTAACAACTGCCGAGTAAGCGCTTAGAAAATGGCGTTTATTTATGAAGGCTTAGTTGCGAATTGAATTGTAGACGAAATTATAAGCCTAATTTGTATGTCATGAGTCGTTATATCATATAAAAAATATCGTTATTTAAAACATCGTATTTGAAATATCATTTTTAAAATATCGAACTTCAAATATCGTAATTGAAGGATCTTATTTAAAATATCGTATTTGAAACATGGTATTTAAAATATCGTACTTAAGATAAGGCAAATTAAAAAACGATTTGGAAATTGCTGGGCCGTAAGTAAGACAAGTAATTGTAACAACTGCCGAGAAAACGATTTGACAATGACGTTGATTTATGAAGGCTTAGTTGCGAATTGAATTGTAGACAAAATTATAAGCCTAATTTGTATATCACGTGTCGTTATATCATATAAAAAATATCGTTATTTGAAAAATCAAGTGAAAAATACCGTTAAAACGAAAAATATCTGCCGGGAAAATAACTTCGAGAAAGATAAAGGCTTTTCTAGATCAAGCATCGGATTGAACCAACGCCTCCTATAACTTAAAGACTCCACACGGTTTCTTATAAGTAGTCCGATCAGACCACTATGAAGGTAAACCAATTTACGAAAGAGTCATTTAAAAATAAATCTAGTAAAAATGAGAAAGTGGTAGCAAATATATGTCTATAAATTTGTTTAATTTATGTGCATAATTGGTTTGTCTTATTTACTTGTCAACCACTACAGATTCAATTTTCAAATGTATATGATAAATTTCTCTTAAATACTTTTAATATATTTTGTAAATAGTGTAAATATTTTTTCTTTATCTTCAATTTGTTCCCTTTATTATGTATCAACTTGCGATTTATTATTATATATCACCCAGACTTGATTTTATCAATTATTGTTCATTCTGAGATTTAACTTAATGTTAACGCAGCACATATTCTTCAATTTAGATCCATTCATGGATAGGTACTCTGAAAAACTTGATTAGTTAGTACTTTTAATATAGAATTAGGATTCATGGGGACCACTGATTCACATTTTAAATAGTCTGAGCAGACTATTTATAAAAAACCGTGTGGAGGCTTTCTAATGTAGGAGGTGATGATTGAACTCTCATTCAGAGAATGCCCTTACTTTAAAACTAACCTTCATCTGAGTTACATAGACACGGAAACCACAAAACACAGTAGCTTAGTAGCAATAGGATCTAACCCGTGATTCATCAACCACTGAAGATATTTTACTTCATCGATATAGATGGGGCAATTCGGAAGCAGAATACGATTTGACCAGCTGTGTTCGAGCCTAGGACCATCGACGAACCTTCGACGTCTCTTGATCTGTCCCAATTCTTTTATCAACACTTCGGACAAATAGTCCCTTAAAATAATGCAAAAAATTAGATAAGTGAAGAGGATATTCAAGGGTTTTTAAAACACCGACCAACAACAAATCAATGCATAGCGACTTATATATATTTTTTTTATTTCATAAAGGGAAATACTAAATACATGATTTTGTATTTTTAAAAATTTGCCTTAATTGATATTATAACAATGCATGTTGTGTAACTCCCGCACTTGAACACGTTTAGCGCCGGGGTGACCCACCGGTGGGTCACGCTAGATTGTCTCATCTTGGCAGCGCATCGGAGTAAAAACTGGTAACAATAAATTTCATTTTTTAGTTTTTTTCCGGGAATAATAAAAATCCATAACTACCAATTGTTTTTAACGGATGCGATTTTTATATTGAATTGCTTCTTCGCCGTGATAAATTTCCTTACAGCGAATTGTTATCGTTGAGAATAGATTAACTCCTCCCGAATATCATCTAATATTGAAATAGTTCTTCTACCAGTATTTTCTCTTTTCCGTCCCGCTTTCAGGCGCAACATCCGGCGTGAACGTGTTAAAAACATAATTAGATCAAAATAATAACGATCCCTGTTACCAAAAATAAATTTAAAATCATTTTTTTATCATAAGTTAAATTACCTCATTAAAATTAATTATTACTACTGCACATGCAAATATTAAATATTACTAATATGGTATTTACTTAACTATCTCGCTTGTAAAGTTTATGATAAATTAGCTATCACTGCATTTTACTTAATTTTTCAGTAATTGAAAATCAGATTTTTTAAATGTTAAACATATATTTTAGTTAAAATATTAATTTTAAAGACACTAACTTTAAAAGGAAAAATTGATATGGAAACTGAACAATTTAATTTGAAAGTTAATTTTGAAAAAGCGACGATTATTTTCCGACGTCTGAAATTCAATCTTTAAAAAAATATCAAAATTTACCGTCAATATTATCAGTAACACATATTTACATCTTTTATTTAAAAGAGATAAAAAAAAATTTTCTTTTCTAACATCTACGCCCAATTATCTTAAACAAAAAATTTGGAAAAAATCAGAGTGCACAAAAAAAAAATTTTTTTTTTTATGGTTTATCGATTAAGATTCCATGATTTGCAAAGGTTTATTATCTTCTCTATCTATATGAAAATGTTGTTCAAAAACTACATACCTTTTCGAAACAAAAATTTACTTTCTATTAAATTTTGTTTCAGCTTTACATTTTGGGATGAATGCATGTCATTATTTAAAATGTACAACTTCTTTCCATTGAGTTGTATAACTAAATGAATTATACTTAGTATATTTATTTCATTTACTTAAATCCAATGAAACAAATTCATTTAGTAGAAATTTTAAGCAGCATTAACAGCAGAAGATGGCGCCACGGTTTCCCATTGTTGAAGTATACTACTGTAAAATTAATTCATTCTTATGGAATAAATTCCACGGGAATGATATTTTTCACTTGTTCTTAATAGATATTTTGTGAGTTACGATTACAAAATTTCGTTTATATTGAACAAATATTTTATTCAATAATAAAATCCATAGTAACAAACATCTGCATAATTAAGAATTCAATATTTTTTAAATCCTTAAATTACACTTGAGTCCTTAAATTATTTATAAGATTAAGGGTAATTTTTTGAAAATTACAATTAAAAATTATCATTTCACGTGATATTTTATGAATAATAAAATAATTTGTATTTAATACTTAGATAATATAGGTATATAAACATATTTGCAAAAAAATTTATTGATGGGCTGCAAGCTGGACGAAACCGTGGAATCGTCCTTTAAGTAAGTACTTAAAACTTTGCTGGTGAGCGACCCTGATTTTAGATTGAAAACTGAATAATAGTATAAATTTATACAAAGGAATCGAAAAGTTTATTAGTTTATTACAGTTTAGTGATGAAATGTGATAATATTAAAATGAGGTTTAAAAATTATCTATATTATGGTCTATTTCTGATGGCACATTTCTGGCCAAATCTGATTGGCACAGTATAAACCATAATTTTACAAATGAGCATAGCTTTATTTCAAACTTCCCCTTAGTATTTTTTTGAGATAGTTTTTTTTTATTATAAGACTCTGCGATTTCTGCTTAATGATAGTACTGTAATCAGAAACATTTTAAACAGCCGCTGTTTTTTCTCCAATAAAAACACTCTTCTGAAAAATTAAAAATGTGGATTATCATTGCATTGTACCACCGACCAGGTGGCCGAGTGGTTAGCGTGTCTGACTGCGGAGCCATTGACCGCCTGTTCGAATCCTGCTCAGAGTATGGATGTTTCTTTCTCTCTCTGTGTTCTATGTCCTTTCCTCTTTGTGTGAATGTGAACCGCCCTATAAACGGGTTTGTGGTAGTGTGACGTGGGAGACGCTGCTCCACCGCCGTGGTTTCGCCACAGGTGCCAAGAGAGTAGCAGTTCTGGCATTTCTGTGGCCAATGGGACAAACCCCAAGAGACCGCCATCAAAAAACAAATATTATTTTACCAAACCCTTCAATTGTAGAGAGCAAAAAATGTGTGACTTAGAATCGATATTTTTTTAAGGTTATTTTTTTCAAATCATTATACCCTAAAACAAGCATGGAATGTTTACAGTTTCTGAAAATATTTTGCTAGTGCCTACTTGCCAACTGCATTGCAAATGTAAACAGATCATAATATAACTAAAAACGAAACATAAAATAGCTAAAATATAATAACTAAAACATAAACACAGCATTCTATGATCATAATGCAGCCATTAATATATTTTATTTGCTTACATACTATGGTGGTCCAAACAACAATAAATTAAATACATGATTTGGACAAATTTATGGAAACTTTTTTTACAAGCTCTATGTACAAGCTATATCTTTTAGCAGCAAATTTTTTCGAAAATTTTACATGGTAAAATTGTTGGCACAATTTAAATGAGCATGCTTAAAGCTTTCAGAAATAGTGTCTTTTTTACTCATGCAAAGCTTGAAACGACTACAAAGAGTGCAGGAAATTTAAAACTTCTTTCTTTTTTCAATATCACTAAAATTGAAAAAAAAATGAAATTTTGCATTCTTATAGAATAATTTCGAAATTGCTGGTATTTAAACTAGGAAGAACTATTAACTTATCCTTCTCATTTTAGTCGAAAAAAATTTTGCATGGGTTAAAGAGACATCATTTCAAATAGCTTAACCCATTGCTGACCGGCAACTTTTCTGAAAATAACCCCATGTGCCCGGCTATTGTTTTGAAAGCCGATGTGGAAGTAAAACAACATAAATAAACTTTGAAAATTTTTAATGCCGTATGATGAAAAGTATAGCAATCACCTACGTGTTATAGTACACCACAAGTTTTGCAAATATATGAGGTTTCGTAAAATCATAATAAATTGGTAAAGAACTAAATAGTAAAACTTGAAAAGTAAGGAAAATTACGCCTACTTTATAAAATGGTCACCACGAGATCACTGCTAATATGACTGTTATGACTCGTGACCGGTCATCAACGCTTGGCCACGAAAACACGAGTTAACTCGTGACCGGTCAGCAATGAGTTAAAAGATAATCGTGTGCGTCAGAAAGAGCTGTGGTAGCTCAGAGGTCAGAGCGTTTGCATCTTTATGAGGTGACCCGGGTTGGAATCCCAGTGAAGTCTAGTCGATACTAATTCAGCACCCGGCTTGCACTGACCACAGTGCAGTCGTAAAATATCCTCAGTGATCATGTGATTGAATTCATTTGCCGCCAGGCTCACCGTAGGAGGTTTTCGGGGTTTTCTTATCTGTTCAACGCAAATGTGGGTTAATTCCATCAATAAGTGCAATATGAAGGATAATCCCAATACCTGATCCTGGAGTACCTTGTGTTCTGGATTGGGTTCAAAATTAAAAATCTATGTAGTTGAACACTGGTAATCGTAAGCTCAAAATTGGGGCGGATGTTCACCAACGGTAATAAAAAAATAATAAATGCGTGAAAGTTGGCAGCTATGTTTTCATGTACATTTTAATTTCAGCAGACATCATATTTCTGTAGTTATATAGTAAAATAGCAATTATAATAATTAATGTGGTTACTAGTGTCCGAAGAAATTTATTTTAACTTTCGCATACTACGAAAGCTACCAATTACTATGGATTCTTTCGTAGTTTTCTATTTTAGCATTTAAATTGGTAATGCATACCTGCCAACTTTCACTCTTTCCGAAAATGGATTTTCAGAGTGGTTGTAAAACAATAAACGAAAAACAATCTGACTCAAAAATATATTTATATTTTGATCCCGTTGAAATTCGCTTGCGCAAGGATTATTATACTTTCATATATTTATTGTAATTATTTATATGTAGTGGTGGTCAAACTCATTTATAATTATCATTATAATTCAAAAAGTTAATTGGAATAACCTGAGTATTGCTGCCACTTTAAATATAAAAATAAAATCTTCCGGAAAATCCGGAAGAGTTAGCAGCTATGGTAATGCTATTTACAAATTGCATTTTAAGTGTTATTTTCTTAAATAATTTAAAATTATTTTTATAACATCAACATCTAATTAAATCATTCAGGTGGTCATATGAAATTATTTAAACAATAATATATTCAAGGCCTGGTAATAAACTATTTTTATTGACAATTGTATTTCAATTATCTTTTCACAGTCATTTGGAAAATTCATCCTGGAAACGAATAAAATGTGGCAGGTATGTAGGCCTGCCAACTACTATGCAATTTGAAAAATATTTTATAGTATGGTAGACCTTTACTAACCAAAGCATTCAGAATATTTGGTAATTTTGCCAACATTTTAAAAGCATCACCAAGGAATAAGGGGGAAGAAAGGGGAGTCGCCAATAAATTTTTAAATCATTTGGATGTAGATCTATGTAAAATAAGTATAAATGAATAAAACATAAACTTAGCTACCACTAGAATAAATTTTTACAAGAAGCAGAGAAATTGGCAGCCTTGGGTATGTATGAGCTACTAGTTTTCTCTTAACGAGCTCACGTAATATTTTTTCAAGAAAAATAATTTATACGATATAAATCGGGAATGCAATCCTACTTGCCAACATATATCGATTTAGAGGAACATTTTTAGTTGAATATTTAGTTGTTATTTAATTATTTTTATCACTTTAATATATCATTAAATTAATCATATACGAATATATATACCAATGCAAGTTTTTCAAGCAATAGCATACCTGCCAACTTTCACTCTTTCCGAGAATGGATTTTCAGAGTGGTTGTAAAACAATAAACGAAAAACAATCTGACTGAAAAATATATTTATATTTTGATCCTGTTGAAATTCGCTTGCGCAAGGATTATTATGCTTTTATATATTTATTGTAATTATTTATATGTAGTGGTGGCCAAACTCATTTATAATTATCATTATAATTCAAAAAGTTAATTGGAATGACCTGAGTATAGCTACCACTTTAAATATGAAAATAAAATGTTCCGGAAACTCCGGAAGAGTTGGCAGGTATGCAATAGTATCACCGGGAATTTTCTCTTCAGCTAATAATGCAATTCAAATTCGCAAAGGGCCAACACTTCTGGACTGAAAGATGAGAAAACGGGAAGTTAATGATCTAACATTTCATATCTCACAGCATAAATAGTTATGCTATCTTCGAAAGAGAACCATTGACAAACTAATAGAAGTCATAACATAGCCCATAGAAGCCACCTCATTGAAATTTTTAAGTTTAATAAAGTGGTACAGAAAAAAAAATTATTTTTGCAGTGATGACAATTAAGAAAAAATTACAAAATATCTTTATAACAAGAATGAATGATGAAACTGTTTCGTTATGAATTTCCATTTAATTTTTTGTCATTTTTTTTACACAGGGTTTTGCTTAATTACTATGCAATTTTTACTTCAAAAACATGAAAGAAAGGCCAATGGTAGCTCACTTTTGTAGCAATACATTTCTGCCCAGAATTCAAAATATTTAACTACCTTTTTTTTATTCCAATTTGTAATTGAGTCTCTTGAAGTCCCTATGCACTCGAAGTTCCCTCAAATGCTAAAAAATGGACGCAACCACTAACATTTTGAAAGATTTTTTACAAGCTTATCTTATAATACTAGGTGATCACTGAAAACATTAAGCTGAAAAAATTTTCACATTTAGAGTGGTGGGTAATTTACAGGTGACAGTGGTGACAGATAGTCACCTCTCGAGTGCAAAGGGTTGACGCCTGAATGTCGCGAAGACTGTAAATGGCCTCAGGCACCATAATATATGATTATGTGCTGTTAAAGAGGCGCAGCTTATGAGCCCTTAAAGAACGGATAGCTCAAGCTCCTAAATGCTATTTTTTTTTGCTTAAACGAGATATTTTTTAATCAATAAAAAATTGTTGAAAATTTTGCAATTTTACTTCAGACTTAATGAATTTTATTTCCAATGAATTTCCAATGAATCATTTTAAACAAATACCATGCCTGAAAAATTTGAATGAGATAAAATAAATTGCAAAACAAAACAATCTTTTATGTCTCGTCAAAGTATAAAGACACATTATTATACAAATTTCTTGCAGTAATTTGGAAGAGATATGAATTTCACACCCGTCTCACACTGATCACAGTGTTGATTTAAAATATCCTCAGTCTTAAACGTAATATGTGTTAGAGTTCCTTGCCATCTGGTTAACCGTGTGAAGTTTTCTTGGTTTTCTTCTCCACGTAAAGAAAATGTGGGTTAGTTCCATCTAAAATGACTTCACGAAGAATCATTTCTCCCAACACTAGATCCAACACGAGTTGCCTTGTCTTCTGGGTTGTGTTCAAAATTACAAGGCAGCGTGGAGTTGAACACTGGTAGTTGTAAAATCTAAATTAGGATGATTGTTCAATAACGGTTATAAAAGAAAGAAATAAAACGAGAAAAGAGCTTTTATGCTTATCATTCTTGGCTGACTTTCGGGAACAATGTTTGAGTAACATACTCAGCTATACCTTTCTGTTGGTTCAAGCAAAAATTTCTCTTCCGTTAAGAAATTAATTCAAGTTCTTTAAACATAAGAATTGATGCAGTAAACGGTAAATTTCCATGTAGCGAAAATGCGGTTAAGTTCCATTAAAAAGTCCTCCAAGAAGGCGAATTTTTTCGACTACATGATCCAGGAGTTCCCTTGTCTTCCGGATTGGGTTCAAAGTAACAAGGCTGCGTGGAGTTGAACATTGGTAGAGCTTTTTGTTAAGCGTAAAAATTTCAAATACATCTTTATTTCACCATCAAATACATCTTTTTTTACGTTCAAATACATAGTTATTTTTCTAAAGTGATACATTAAAATAGCTTTTTTAAAAATTTATGTGGTTGCCAGCGTCTGAAGATAATTACTCTGATTTTCGCATACTACGAAAACTACCAACCACTACGGATTCGTTCATAGTATTCTCCTTTTTGCATTTAAATTGCTAATGCTATTTGCAAATTACATTTTATTTGATGTTTTCTTAATTAATTTTAAATTATTTTAATGACAGCAACAGATAATTTAATCAATCAGGTGAACATATGAAAACATTCAAACAATAATATATTTAAGCCCTGATAAATTAATGAATTATGTTTTTTAACTAATGCATTTCACTTACCTTTTCACAGATTTTTGGAAAAATCATGCTCGAAACGAATAGAATGTGGAAAGTATGCAGGTCTGTGAAGTACTACACCTTCTGAAAAATATTTTATAGTAAGGTAGACTTTTAATTACACAAGCTTTCAGAATATTTGGTAATTTTGCTAACATTTTAAAAATCTCCCCATGGAAGCTCAGGAAGAAAGAGGTGCTGCCTATAAGCTTGTAAATCATTTAGATGTAGATCTATAGAAAATAAGTTTAAATGAATGAAACATAGCAGATTAAAGCATAAAGTTAGCTACCATGAGAATAAATTTTTACAAGAAGAGAATTTAGCAGCCCTAGGTATGCGTAAGCGGCCAGTATTTTCCTACGCGCTCACATAATATTTTTCAAGAAAAATAATTTATATGCTATAAATCGGGAATGCAATCATACAGGCCGACATATTTCGATTAAACGGAACATTTTTATTTGAATATTTAGTTTTTGTTCAATTATTTTTATCTTTTAAACATATAATTAAATCAATCATATACGAGTATATGTACCAATGCAAATTATTTAGCTCATAGCTGACTGGCATATTGTTTTTGAAAGAGGAAAAAGAAATAAAACAATATAAATAAACTTTAAAAAGATTTACTTATTATTCAACTCTTAAAATTTCTTTTTCGTATGATAAAAAGTAGTATAACAATCACCTATGCATACCTGCACACTTTTACGCATTTGGCGTAAAATTTTATTTTCATATTTAAAGTGGAAGTAAATACGTACTATTTTTTCTTTTATAAGCTAAATTTTTAAATGATTTTCATCACCACTATTCTTAAAGAAATTAAGCATATATATATAAATATGTGTTACTATCATGATAGACAGCTTAAACTTTTTCGAAAATAACGTATATTTTATTCCACTTTTTTGCCACTGGGAAAAGTTATAATGGAAGGTGATTAAAAGTTGGCAGGTATGCCTATGTGTAATGGTACACCACACGTTTTGCAAGTATATCGAGCTTCGTAAAGTTATAATTAAATGGTAGAGAATTAAGTAGTAAAACTTGAAAAGTAAGAAACATTTCACCACTTTTTAAAATAGTCACCACGAGACTATTTTGGAACGCTTGGTCACGAAAACGCGAGTTAACTCGTGACCTGTCACCAATGCTTGGACATGAAAGCACGAATTAACTCGTGACCGGTCAGCAATGTGTTAAGCAATATTGTCATCACGAGTCATGTTCTAGAAGTATTCTCAACTACGTAATCCTCGCATTTCGTAAATAAATTTTCTACGAATTTTCTCTTCGTCTAATAATGCAATTCACATTCTCAAAGGGTCAACTTCTAGACCAAAAGAGGAAAAAACGCGAAGTTAATGATTTAATATATCATATCTCACAGTATAAATAAATATGCCATCCTTGAAAACGATCCCTTTAACAATTAATCGAAGATATCCCATAGCCATAGAAGCCTATACTTATTGAAATTTTTAAGCTTAATAAAATGGTATATAATAAAAAAATATATTTCTTGCATTGATGACAATCAGGAAAAAATTACAAAATATCTTTATACCTAGAATGAATGTTGATACTGTTTCGTTATGATATTCCATTTAATTATTTTTTTCGTTTTTTACACAGGGTTTTGTGTAATTGCAATGCAATTTTTACTTTATGCAATTGTCCACCCATAGAGGATGCTGCCAAATTCTCTTCTTCTTGAAAAAATTTATTCTCATGATAGCTAACTTCACGTTTTAATGTGTTATGTTTCATTCATTTAAACTTATTTTCCATAGATCTACATCTAAATGATTTAGAAGTTCATAGGCAACACCACTTTCTATCTGAGCTTCCGTGGTGAGATTTTTAAAATGTTAGCAAAATTACCAAATATTCTGAAAGCTTGTGTAATTAAAAGTCTATCTTACTATAAAATATATTTCAAAAGGTGTAGTACTTCACAGACCTGCATACCTTCCACATTCTATTTGTTTCGAGCATGATTTTTCCAAAAATCTGTGAAAAGGTAAGCGAAATACATTAGTTGAAAAACATAATTCATAAATTTTTCAGGGCTTAAATATAATATTGTTTGAATGTTTTCATATGTTCACCTGATTGATTAAATTATCTGTTGCTGTCATTAAAATATGTACTTGAACGTAAAAAAAGATGTATTTGATGGTGAAATAAGGATGTATTTGAAATTTTTACGCTTTACAAAAAGCTCTACCAATGTTCAACTCCACGCAGCCTTGTTATTTTGAACGCAATCCAGAAGGCAAGGGAACTCCTGGATCAAATAGTCGAAGAAATTCGCCTTCGTGGAGGACTTTTTAATGGAACTAAGCCGCATTTTCGCTACATGGAGAGGAAAACCACGAAACCCTGCCACGGTTAGCCTGATGGCAAGGGAACTCTAACCCATATTACGTCTACCACTGTGGATATTTTAGGTCAGCACTGTGATCGGCGTGAAACTCGTATGAGACCAGTTATCCAAATTACTGCAAATATTTGTACAATAATATGTCTTTGATATTTGACGAGACATGAAAGATTGTTTTGCTCTGCTTTTTATTTCATCTTATTTAAATTTTGCAGGCATGGTATTTATTTAAAATGATAATATATAATGGTGGTCAAATTCCTTGGAAATAAAATTCATTAAGTCAAAAGTAACATTGCAAAATTTACTACAATTTTACTGATTAAAACATATCTCGTTTAAACAGAAAAAAAATAGTTGTTTAACCGTTGTTTAAGGGCTCATAAGCCGTGCAATTTTTTAAACACATAATCATATCTTTGTGTGCCCGAGGGCATTTACAGTATTTGCGACATTCAGATATTACATACCTGCCAAGTTTTAATCCCTTCCATTACCATTTTTCCCAGTGGTATTAAAATGGAATTTAAACTTCAGTTTTAAGCAAATAAATACGTAGTATTTGAGAAAACTGAAGTAGACTACCATGACAGTAACGCATATTAATATATGTGCCTAATTTTTGTAAGAATAGTGGTGATCAATATCATTTCAAAATTAAGATTATAAAAGAAAAAATAGTATGTAATTACTTCCACTTTAAATATGAAAATAAAATCTTCCGGAAAATCCGGAAGGGATGGCAGGTATGGTATTACATTCAATTGAATCAATCACAAATTGAAATAAAAAAAAAGGTATACTATTTTGAATTGCAGACAAAGAAGCATTGCAACGAAAGTGAGCAACCATTGGTCAGAACGTGGAGTGTTCTTTCAAATTTTTGAAGTAAAAATTGCGTTATAATTACTCAAAAGCTTGAGTAAAAATAGCGAAAAAAGTAATTAAATACAAATTCAGACGGAAACAGTTTTATTAATTGATTCTTGCTATAAACATCTTTTGTAATTTTTTCCTGATTGTCATCAGCACGAGAAATATTTTTTTTTATTCTCTACCACTTTATTAAGCTTAAAATTTTCAATAAGCATGGGCTTCTAAGTAACAAATGAGTGATAAATTTCGAGCGTTCTGGTTTTCAAGGATGGCATAAATGTTTATGCTGTGATATATAAAATATTAAATCCTTAATATCCCGTTTTTTCCTCTGTCAACCCCGAAGAGAAAATTCATGGGACATTTTATTTGTTCTTTAAATTTTGAGGACGGTGTAGTTGAGTATAGTGCTAGAACGTGGCTCCCGATTTTCAGCCAAAATTTTTAAACTTGTAACAAAATGTATTATATAAAGTACATCATTTCTTTTTAAAAATTTTATATTTTATGTTTACCACAAAAGTTTGGAAACTTATTGTCCACGTAGAATTCTAGTTCATACTGGATCAAAATTGAAGTGGTTGCGAAATTAAGAAAACTTTAAATTGCTTTGATGAGTAGTCTGCTATTACTTGACTATTTTTGGAAAGGGGCATAAGAATACTCACTAAAATTAAAAAAATCAACTAAATTAAGTAAAACATTTTAATTTGGAAATTTACTGTTTACTGCATCAATTCTTATGTTCAAAGAATTTGAATTAATTTCTTAACGGAAGAGAAATTTTTGCTTGAACCAAGAGAAAGGCATAGCTGAGTATGTTACTAGAACATTGTTCCCAAAAGTCAACCAAGAACGTTTAGCAAAAAAGATCTTTTCTAGTTTTTTTTTCTTTCTTTTATAACCGTTATTGAACAATCGTCCTAATTTAGAGTTGACGACTACCAGTGTTCATCTCCACGCAGCCTTGTAATTTTGAACACAATCCAGAAGACAAGGCAACTCGTGTTGGATCAAGTGTTGGGAGAAATGACTCTTCTTGAAGGAATTTTAGATGGAACTAACCCACATTTTCTTTACATGGATAAGAAAACCACGAAATCTTCCCATGGTTAGCCAGAAGGCAAGGAACTGTAACACATATTACGTTTAAGACTGAGGATATTTTAAATCAAAACTGTGATCAGTGCGAGACGGGTGTGAATTTCATATCGACCTGTCTTCCAAATTTTTTTAATTCTTCCAGACCAAATTCTTCCAAATTTGTCCATTTTCGTAACAGCTGAGGGAACTTCGAGTGCAAAGGTTAACTTCAAGTGACTCAAATAGAAATTGGAATAAAAAAAAGTTAAATATTTTGAATTCTGGGCAGATATGCATTGTTACAAAAGTGAGCTACCTTTGGCCAGAGTGTGGCCTTTCTTTCAAGTTTTTTAAGTAAAAATTGCATTGCAATTACACAAAACCCTGTGTAAAAAAGCGAAAAAATTAATTAAATGGAAATTCATAACGAAACAGTATCAACATTCATTCTTGTTATAAAGATATTTTGCAATTTTTTCTTGATTGTCATCTCTGCAAAAAATATATTTTTTTATTGTCTACCATTTTATTAAGCTTAAAAATTTGTAAAGCTACCACAACGACTGCTTATATTCAAAATGTTTTTAACTCATTTTTGTAGTTTCATGATGAATGGGATAGGGGCCGCTGCGCGGCCCAGGTGCCCAGCTGTTTTTAAATAAAGTAAGTAAAAAGTTTAAAAATTTCAATAAGTATGGGCTTCTATGTAACCAATCTGCATAGTTTCTCATACCTGCCAACTCTTCCGGATTTTCCGGAGGATTTTATTTTCATATTAAAAGTGGTAGTAATAATGTACTATTTTTTCTTTTATAATCTTAATTTTTAAATGATATTGATCAAAACTATTCTTACAAAAATTAAGCACATATATTAATATGCGTTACTATCATGGTTGTCAACTTAAGTTTGCTCATATACAACGTATTTGTTTGCTTAAAATTTAAGTTTTAATTCCATTTTAATACCACTGGGGAAAATGAAAATGGAAGGGATTAAAAGTTGGCAGCTATGGTTTCTAAATTGGTCGTTTTCAAGGATGGCATGTTTATTTATGCTGTGAGATATGATATACATAACCTCCAACTTATGAGGATTTTGAAAATAATTCTTTCTAGTGGTAGCAAACCAAAGTAGAAATTTTTAAAGCAAATGGATCTCTCATAAAACTTTTATCAGAACTTAAGAATCTAGCCATATGGCCTGCACTTTTATAAGTAATAGTGAACAAGTTACGCTAAAATTAATTTTCTTAAATATTAAGACATTAATTTTGCTACCGTCTGAAAGGAAGATTTCTGAAACTACGGAAATTCCGTAGCAGTTAGAGGGTATGTATTATGTGCTTATAAAAGGGCCCTTAAACAACGGATAGCTCCAGCTCATAAATGCTATTTTTTTCTGCTTAAACGAGATGCTTTTTAATAAATAAAAAATTGCAGAAAATTTTGCAATTTAACTTCTGATTTAATGAATTTTATTTCCAAAGAATTGACCATCATAATATCTTTTCATTTAAACAAATACCATGTCAGAAAAATTTAAATGATGTAATATAAATTGCAGAGCAAAACAACTTTTAAGTCTCGTCAAAGTTTAACCCCTTGGGGACGGGTGATTTATAAAAGCATTGGTACAAAATCAGAAAGTAAATGGATAAAAAACGGTTGCTTAACCCCTTGGTGACGGGTGATTTAGAAAAGCATTCGCACAAAGTCAGAATCAAGTTGTAATTAAATATAAAACAGTGACTTAAATGTAGTCGTTTGCTAATTTGACAGAATAACTTTGCTTTTACTTTAATTATTGTTAGTTTAATCTTATATATAATCAATGTTAATTCAAAGTATAACTAAATAGTTTTATTTTGAACAAAGTAATGGTGAATTAAATAAATCAAATAATTATAACTCCGCCCACAAATAAACTGCTAAAGAAATACTTTGATAACCAGTTTTATCTTTTTACCCTGATTGATACGGTTTTATGCTGGCACGTATTTGTGACAGTCTGCGAGAAAGGGTTAAATGTTGGCTACCTAATTTGACAGAATTACTTTGCCTTTACTTTAATTACTGTTAGTTTAATCTTAGATATAATCAATGCTAGTTCAAAGTATAACTATATAATTTTATTTTGAACTAAGTAATAGTGAATTAAATAAATCAAACAATTATAGCCACGCCCACAAACAAACTGCTAAAGAACTACTTCGGTTACCAGTTTTATCTTTTTACCCTGATTGATGCGGTTTTATGCTGGCACGTATTTGTGACAGTTGGCTCGAAAGGGTTAAAGACACATTACTATATAAATGTCTTGCAGTAATTTGGAAGACAGGTCGATATGAATTTCACACCCGTCTCGCAATGATCACAATGCTGATTTAAAATATCCTTAGTCTTAAACGTAATATGTTCTAGAGTTCCTTACCATCTGGTTAATTGCGAGAAGTTTGTATGGTTTTCTTCTCCATGTATTGAAAATGTGGGTTAGTTCCATTTAAAATTCCTTCAAGAAGAAACATTTCTCCCAATACTTGATCCAATACGAGTTACCTTGTCTGCTGGATTGCAATCAAAATTACAAGGGTGCGTGGAGCTGAACACTGGTAGTCGGAAACTCTAAATTAGGACGATTGTTCAATAACGGTTATAAAAGAAAGAAAAAAAAAACTAGAAAAGAGCTTTTTTGCTAATCGTTCTTGTCTGACTGTTGGGAACAATGTTCTAGTAACATACTCAGCTATATCTTTCTCTTGGTTCAAGCAAAAATTTATCTTCCGTTAAGAAATTAATTCAAATTCTTTAAACATATGAATTGATGCAGTGAACAGTAAATTTCCAAATAAAATTTTTTTATTTAATTTAGTTGATTTTTTTAATTTTAGCAAGGATTCTTATGCCCCTTTCCAAAAATAGTCAAGTTATAGCAAACTACTCATCAAAGCAATTTAAAGTTTTCTTAATCTCGCAACCACTTCAATTTAGATAATATTGATCCAGTATGAACCAGAATTCTACGCGGACAGTAAGTTTCCAAACTTTTGTGGTAAACTTAAAATATGCAATTTTTAAAAAGAAATTATGTACTTTATATAATACATTTTGTTTCAGGTTTAAAAATTTTGGCTGAAAATCGGGAGCCACGTTCTAGCACTATACTCAACTACACCGTCCTGAAAATTTGAAAAAAAAAACATGTCCCATGAATTTTCTCTTCGGTTAGTAATTCAATTTAACTCGAGGCTGACAGGGGAAAAAACGGGATATTAAGGATTTAATATTTCATTTCTCATAGCATAAACATTCATGCCATCCTTGAAAGCATAAGTGCTCGAAATTCTTAGCTCATTTGTTACGTAGAAGCCCATGCTTATTGAAAATTTTAAGCTTAATAAAGTGGTATAGAATAAAAAAAATATTTCTCGTGGTGATGACAATCAGGAAAAAATTGCAAAAGATGTTTATAGCAAGAATCAATAATAAAACTGTTTCTGTCTGAATTTGAATTTTAATTACTTTTTTCGCTTTTTTTACTCAAGCTTTTGAGTAATTATAATGCAATTTTTACTTTAAAAATTTCAAAGAACGCACCACGTTCTGACCAATGGTTAATTACTTTTGTTGCAATGCTTTTTTGTCTGGAATTCAAAATATTATACCATTTTTCATTTCAATTTGTGATTGATTCACTTGAATGTATTACCTGAATGTCGCGAATACTGTAAATGCCCTCTGGCACACAAAGATATGATTATGTGCTTAAAAAATTGCACGCTTTATGAGCCCTCAAGCAACGGATAGCGCAAGCTCATGAATGCTTTTTTTTTCTGTTTAAACGAGATATGTTTTAATCAACAATATTTTAGTAAATTTTGCAATGTTACTTTTGACTTAATAAATTTTATTTCCAAGGAATTTGACCACCATTATATCCTATTACTTTAAATAAATACCATGCCTGCAAAAATTAAATGAGATGAAATAAAAAGCAGAGCAAAACAAACTTTTATGTCTCGTCAAAGTTCAAAGACATATTATTGTACTAATTTTCGCAGTAATTTGTATTACTGGTCGATACGAGTTTCACGCCGATCACAGTGCTGACTTAAAATATCCTCAGTGGTAGACGTGATATGACTTAGAGTTCCCTTGTCATCAGGCTAACCGTGGGAGGGTTTCCTGGTTTTCCTCTCCATGTAGCGAAAATGCGGTTAAGTTCCATTAAAAAGTCCTCCAAGAAGGCGAATTTTTTCGACTACATGATCCAGGAGTTCCCTTGTCTTCCGGATTGGGTTCAAAATAACAAGGCTGCGTGGAGTTGAACATTGGTGGAGCTTTTTGTTAAGCGTAAAAATTTCAAATACATCTTTATTTCACCATCAAATACATATTTTTTTACGTTCAAATACATATTTATTTTTCTGAAGTGATACATTAAAATAGCTTTTTTAAAAATTTATGTGGTTGCTAGCGTCTGAAGATAATTACTCTGATTTTCGCATACTACGAAAACTACCAACCACTACGGATTCGTTCATAGTATTCTACTTTTTGCAATTAAATTGCTAATGCTATTTACCAATTAAATTTCATTTGTTGTTTTCTTAAATAATTTTAAATCATTTTAATGACAGCAACAGAATGGGTCCTAACGATGGCGAGTCGGAAGAAGGGATCGAGACGCGAGGAGGTCGTAGAACTTTCGGATTTTCATTGGTGTCTTTTGAGTGAGTAATACCTATTTCATACTCTTGCAATCATGTATGTTTTTCTAATTCTGAATTAACTTAAGAGTATAAGTAGATGGAAGTAAGTTAAATGATTCTGCCCGATATAGTAGCTTTCAATTTACGTTAACATCACTGCTGAAGTTAATATTCGCAATCACGCAACAATGGCTACGTATCACCAACACGGACGTGGCGGAAAGCGGCTGACCGAAAGACGTGCACGTGGTTCAACGACGGATGAGGAATGCTCGGATTTTGAAACCAAAATGGCTGAAAAGTTAGCAGACATGGGAAGGAGAATTAAAGAAGATAAAAGGAAAAATAAAGAACTACTTGAGAAACTAAATCATTTGGAGCAGTCTCTCATGCCTGTGCCAAATAGGCCCGAAATACTGACAACACCAATTGATGTCATTGATATGGAAACTTATGAAGGCGGTCAACTTTTAGAGCAGACGGGGAATGAGTCAACCAGAGATTCAGAAAGCTCAACCAAAAATATTGCAGAACCCCCTTTGAAGAAGAAGAAAAAGAAAAATAATGTCAAAAAAGCTGAAGCAAATCTAATCATGACCACAAATAGTAAATATTTTTCACCGATAGATACCGCCACCTCCTTACAACCATCTGAATCTATATCTGATACTGACTTAGCTCCATCCAAGGAGGATTCCAGTTCAACTGTAGATCCACCCACAACTCCAGCAAAAGTTCAACCAATTAAGCATATAAAAGTTCTTATTCGTGGTCTTCCAGTTGGATTCTATACTGATCATATCTCCCAGGAACTGGCAAAGTCTGACATCATAACGCAAAAGGTAATTCAGTTTAAGAGAAAAGTGTTCGGGACCTACAGGCTCCTCCCACTTTTTCTCACAATTCTCACAGAAACAGATGTTAATCGACAAATTTTCTCTATCACCAATATACAAAGTATCCCGGTCAGTATTGAAAGGTTCCGAGGCGGGCAAAATCCAATCCAGTGTTACAACTGCCAAGAATTTGGACACAGTCAAAGATCATGTAATTCACCATCAAGATGTGTTAAGTGCGCCGCCAAACACCGATCATACGAGTGCCAAAAAGATGAAAATACACCACCTAAGTGCAGTAACTGCGGAGACTCTCATACAGCCAACTACACGGGGTGCAGAGCCCGTCCCCGCAGGAGGGGAACACGTGCCATACCACCACCAACAACAGGACTTGCTCAAAGATTGGTTACAATAATTAAAGAATTGCAAGAACTTTTAAAAAATAAAAAAGTGCTTCAACTGCTTCAGAGGATTATGGGGGAAGCCACTCTTGCACAGTAACATCTTTTTTGACTTGATTTGAACTTCTATTTGAACTCTTATTATTATTCAGAACTCTAATTTTCCATACAGATTATTAAAATAAATACTGCATACTGCCCTTTCAAATTAAAGTTGATCATACTAGATGGCTCCACTAGGGCTTGACAAAATTTACTCTTACTTTACTTTATTATTACTTCACGCCTATGAATCACGACTTTTGTATATATATAATCATCATTTATTCATGCTCATATTCAATTTTCTGTACATATTTATGGCAATTAATGTTAATATCTCTGTTCAAGTTGTAATGTTTTCTAATCAAGGTTATATTTTCTGAACACTTTTTCATGGCAATTACTGTAAATATCTCTGTTCAAGTTTGTATTTTCTCTAATCATGGTAATATTATTGTAAAGCTACCACAACGACTGCTTATATTCAAAATGTTTTTAACTCATTTTTGTAGTTTCATGATGAATGGGATAGGGGCCGCTGCGCGGCCCAGGTGCCCAGCTGTTTTTAAATAAAGTAAGTAAGTAATGACAGCAACAGATAATTTAATCAATCAGGTGAACATATTGAAACATTCAAACAATAATATATTTAAGCCCTGATAAATTTATGAATTATGTTTTTTAACTAATGTATTTCACTTACCTTTTCACAGATTTTTGGAAAAATCATACTCACAACGAATAGAATGTGGAAGGTATGCAGGCTTGTTATGTACTACACTTTTTGAAAAATATTTTATAGTAAGGTAGACTTTTAATTACACAAGATTTCAGAATATTTGGTAATTTTGCTAACATTTTAAAAATCTCCCCATGGAAGCTCAGGAAGAAAGAGGTGCTGCCTATAAGTTTCTAAATCATTTAGATATAGATATATGGAAAATAAGTTTAATTAAATAAAACATAACACAATAAAATATAAAGTTAGCTACCATGAGAATAAATTTTTACAAGAAGCAGAGAATTTGGCAGACCTAGGTATGCATAAGCTACCAGTTTTCTCCGAAGGTGCTCACATGATATTTTTCAAGAGAAATAATTTATATGCTATAAATCGGGAATGTAATCATACGTGCCAACATATTTCGATTTATCAGAACATTTTTATTTGACTATTAAGTTATTATTTAATTATTTTTATCTTTTTGACATATAATTAAATCAATCATATACGAGTATATGTACCAATACAAGTTATTCAATAGTGCCATCGAGAGCCATGTTCTAAAAGTATTCTCAAATACGTCATCCTGGAATATCGTATATAAATGTTCTACGAATTTTCTCTTCGGCTAATAATGTAATTCACATTCTCAAAGGACCAACAGAGGAAAAAACGGGAAGTTATTGATTTAATATATTATATATTACAGCATAAATAAATATGCCATCCTTGAAAAAGAGCCAATTCCGACATAGACGGATTTGTTATATAGAAGCCCATACTTATTGAAATTTTTAAGCTTAAAAAAATGGTATGGAATAAAAAATATATTTCTTACAGTGATGACAATCAGGAAAAAATTACAAAATATCTTTATAACAAGAATGAATGTTGATACTGTTTCGTTATGAATTTCCATTTAATTATTTTTTTCGTTTTTTTACACAGGGTTTTGTGTAATTACAATGCAATTTTTACTTCAAAAACTTTAAAGAAAGGCCCTGCTCTGGCCAATGGTAGCTCACGTTTGTAGCAGTGCTTTTCTGTCTAGAATACAAAATATTCAACTTTTTTTGTTTCAATTTGTAATTGAGTCACTTGAAATACTCTTTGCAATCGAAGTTCCCTCAGCTGTTAAAAAATGGACGCAACCACTAACATTTTGAAAGATCTTTTACAAACTTACCTTAAACTACCATGTAATCACTGAATGAAGTGTTAACTAAGCATTGAGTGGAAAAAAATTTCACATTTAGAGTGGTGGGTAATTTACAGGTGATAATGGTGACAGATAGTCACCTTTCGAGTGCAAAGGGTTAACAGCAGAACGTCACGAAGACTGTAAATGGCCTCAGGCACCCAAAGATATGATTATATGCTTATAAAAAGGTACTTAAACAACGGATAGCTCCAGTTCATAAATGCTGTTTTTTTCTGTTTAAACGAGATATTTTTTAATCAATAAAAAATTGCAGAAAATTTTGCAATTTTGCTTCTGATTTAATGAATTTTATTTCCAATGAATTTGACCATCATAATATCTTATCATTTAAACAAATACCATGCCTGAAAATTTTAATGAGATAAAGTAAATTGCAGGGCAAAACAATTTTTATGTCTCGTCAAAATTTAACCCCTTGGGGACGGGTGATTTATAAAAGCATTGGTACAAAATCAGAAAGTAAATAGATAACAAACGGTTGCTTAACCCCTTGGGGACAGGTGATTCAGAAAAGCATTCGCACAAAATCAGAATCAAGTTGTAATTAAATATAAAACGGTAACTTAAATGTAGTCGTTTGCTAATTTGACAGACTTACTTTGCTTTTATTTTAATTATTGTTAGTTTAATCTTATATATAATCAATGCTAATTCAAAGTATAACTAAATAGTTTTATTTTGAACAAAGTAATGGTGAATCAAATAAATCAAACAATTATAACCAAGCCCACAAACAAATTGCTAAAGAACTACTTAGATTACCAGTTTTATCTTTTTACCCTGATTGATACGGTTTTATCCTGGCACGTATTAGTGACAGTCGGCCCGAAAGGGTTAAAGACACATTACTCAGGGATGCCAACTGCTCCGGACAAGCCAAAATAATTATTAAAACGGTAGATAACTACAAAGTAAATTTTGCAAATATTTGACTATTTTTGCTTGCTTTTTACAAGGCATAGCAATGCATACGTACTGCAAAGCGATGAATTATATAAGCCTACGAATTATTTAGAAATAATGGTGGATAAAAATCAACTAAATTGAATTTATTAAACCAAGAATCACAACTGATAAACTACCACTTTAAAATATATATTTGCTGTCCGGAGCAAGTTGGCATCTCTGCATTACTATATAAATTTCTTGCAGTAATTTGTAAGATAGGTCGACATGAATTTCACTCCCGTCTCGCACTGATCACAGTGCTGATTTAAACTATCCTCAGTCTTAAACGTAATATGTTCTTGAGTTCCTTACCATCTGGTTAATTGTGAGAAGTTTGCATCGTTTTCTTCTCCACATAATGAAAATGTGGGTTAGTTCCATCTAAAATTCCTTCAAGAAGAAACATTTCTCCCAATACTTGATCCAATGCGAGTTACGTTGTCTTCTGGATTGCAATCAAAATTACAAAGGTGCGTGGAGTTGAACACTGGTAGTCGTAAACTCTAAATTGGGACAGTTGTTCAATAACGGATATAAAAGAACGATAAAAAACTAGAAAACAGCTGTTCTGTTAAACGTTCTTGGCTGACGTTTGGGACCAATATTCTAGTAATATACTCAGCTATGCCTATCTCTTGGTTCAAGCAAAAATTTCTCTTCCGTTAAGAATTTAATTCAATTTCTTTAAACATAAGAAGTGAACAGTAAATCTCCAAATTAAATTGATGTTTTTTTTTAATTCAGTTGATTTTTTAATTTCAGCAGAGATTCTTATGTTCCTCCAGAAATAGTCAAGTAATAACAAACTACTCATCAAAGCAATTTCGCAACCACTTCAATCTAGATAATATTGGTCAAGTATGTTCCAGAATTCTACACTGACAATTTGTGGTAAACATAGTATTTACAATTTTTGAAAATAAATTATGTATTTTATATAATATATTTTGTTACAAAATTAAAAATTTTTCCTGAAATTCGGAAGTCACGTTCCAGCACTATACTCAAGTACACCATCCTCAAAATTTGCAACAAAAGAATGTGCCACGATTTTTCTCTTCTTTCAATAACCGAGGAAAAAACGGGATATTAAGGACTTACATATCTAATATTACATATCTAATAGCATAAACATTTATGCCATCCCTGAAGACCAACTAGCATTAGAACAGTACACTAGTTTCGTAGGAGGCAATACTTATTGGAATTTTTGAGCTTAATAAAGTGGTATGGAATAAAAAAAATGTATTTCATGCGGTGATGACAACGAAGAAAAAATTGCAAAATATGTATATGACAAGGATCAATAATAAAACTGTTTCTGTCTGAATTTCAATTTAATTACTTTTTTCGTATTTTTACTCAGGTTCTTGTGTAATTACAAATAAATTTTTACTTTAAAGACTTGAAGGAAAGCATCACGCTCTGGCCAATGGTTGCTAACTTTTGTAGCAATGCTTTTCTGTCTAGAATACAAAATACTTAACTTTATTTCAATTTGTAATTGAATCACTTGAATGTCGCAAAGACAGTACATGGCCTCAGGTACTCAAAGATATGATTATGTGCATAAAAAATGGCATGGCATTTGAGCCCTTAACCCTTTCACGCTGACTGTCACAAATACGTGCCAGCATAAAACCGTATCAATCAGGGTAAAAAGATAAAACTGGTAATCAAAGTATTTTTAGCAGCTTATTTGTGGGCGGAGTTATAATTGTTTGATTTATTTAATTCATCATTACTTTGTTGAAAATAAAACTATTTAGTTATACTTTGAATTAACATTGATTATATATATGATTTAACTAACAATAATTAAAGTAAAAGCAAAGTAAGTCTGTCAAATTAGCAAGCGACTACATTTAAGTTACCGTTTTAAATTTAATTACAACTTGATTCTGATTTTGTGCGAATGCTTTTCCAAATCACCCATCCCCAAAGGGTTAAACAACGGATGACTGAAGCTCATGAATGCTATTTTTTTCTGTTTAAACGAGAAATGTTTTAATCAATAAAAAATTTTGGAAAATTTTGCAATTTTGCTTCTGACTTAAGAAATTTTACTTCCAATGAATTTGACCACAATAGTATCTTATCATTTTAAATAAATACCATGTCTGAAAAATTTAAATGAGATAAAAAAATAGCAGAGCAAAACAATCTTTTATGTCTCGTCAAACTTTAAAGAAACATTATTGTGCAAATTTCTTTCAGTAATTCGGAAGACTGGTAGATAGGAATTTCACAACCGGCTCACACCGACCATAGAGCTGATTTAAAGTATCATCCGTCTTAGACAAAATATCGGTTAGAGTTCCCTTGCCATCAGGTTAACCGTGAGAAGTTTGCATGGTTTTCTTCTCCATGCGGAGAGTTGCACATCGGTAGTCGTAAACTCAAAATTAGGACGGTTGTTTAACCACGGTTATAAAAAGAAGAAAAAAACTAGAAAAGAGCTTTTCTGTTGAACGTAAAAAATTCAAATACATTTTTAATTTAGCGGAGTCATATTTTTGAAATGATAAAATAAAAGCTTTTTTAAAAATTTATGTGGTTACTTGTGTCTGAAGATAATTATTCCGATTTTCGCATACTACGAAAACTATCAACCACTACGGATTCTTTCATAGTATTATACTTTTCGCATTTAATATGCTAATGCTATTTTCAAATTAAATTTTATTTATTGTTTTCCTAATTAATTATAAGTTATTTTTATGACAGCCACATGTAATTAAGTCAATCAGGTGAACATATGAAAACATTCAAACAATAATATATTTAAGCCCTGATAAATTAATAAAAATTTTTTAATAACAATTGTATCTCAATTATCTCTTCACAGCTACTTGGAAAAAATCATTCTAAAAAAGAATAGAATTTTGCAGGTATGCTGGCCTCTCAACTACTACGCCTTTTTAAAAATATTTCATAGTACGGTGGAATTTTAATTACCCAAGCTTTCAGAATATTTGGTAATTTTGCTAATATTTTAAAATAACAATCACGGAAGATCTGGAAAAAAGTGGATTTTCACTTAAACTTTGAAATGATTTAGATGTAGATGAATGGAAAATAAGTTTAAATGAATAAAACATAAACATAACATTAAACATAAACTTAGCTAACAAAAAAATAAATTTTCACAAAAAGCAGAGACAGTTGGCTGCCCAGTATGTATGAGCGACCAGTTTTGTCTTAACGATTTTGCATTAAAATTTTCCAATAAAAATAACGCTATAAATCGTGAATGCAATCATAATTGCCAACGTATTTCGATTTATCAGAACATTTTTATTTGAATATTTAGAGAGTTAGCAGATTTTAGAAATTAACTTTTAACTATTGTTTTAATTTATTTACTTTAAAATTATTTTTATCATTGCAACATCAATCATATACGAGTATATATACCAATGTTAGTTATTCAAGCAATAATATGTCTAATTCTTGGCTATTTTCACTCACCATCGTTCTACAATTACCTTAACAATCAACATCGAAAGATCATATTCAGTATGACTAAAATTTGACACGTTTATATAAACATCATATTAATTTTTTTTCCAGAAAAGGAATTTAAACGTTGTAATTTAGGAATGCTGTAATGCTTTCCTATTTATTCCGATATATTAGAACATTCTTTGATTGTTTGGAGTGGTAACATTTAATTATTGAATCAATTAATTCTCTTTTAAATTACTTTTGTCACTGCAACAATTATTTAAAAAAAATTATATTCTAGCTAATATACAAATTTTAGTTATTCAAACGCTTGTATGTTTAAACTCTAACATATTATTAAAAGTAATTCCACTTACAATTGCACAGCAATTAGGTTTTTACTACAAATTTGAAAATTCATCCTCGGAATGAAAGGAATTTTGCAGGTATGCATTAGCTCTTAGTTTTCTCTAAACGTAGACACATTGTATATTTTTTCTAGAAAAGGAATTTATGTGTAATAAATTGGGAATGTAATATCATACCTTCCAACATATTCCGATTTATCGGAACATTTCTGTTAATATAATTTCCATATTATTTATCTAATAAAAACATTCGACAAGTTGCATTCAAACGTATGAATTTAATGATGATCTGACTTTTATCTCGCTTAGCAGAAAACTTAATCAGGAAGATCAGCTGTTGCTAGCATGCTTTTAAAATTTGAGACATATGCTTTATATGTATATGTATAAATATATATATAAGGCTGCTACTACGCTTTTTGCAAAATATTTTTTTGAGTGCTAGACTATTTAGTTTTATCTTTCAAAATTTTTAGTAATTTTACAAGAATTTAAAACAATTACCACTAGAGAGATGGAACAAAGTAGCATTCCAGGTAAACTATTAAATCGCTTACCATTAGGGGTTAGTAAAATTTACATGAGAAGAAAAATTAAAATTGAAACATTAACTTCGCTATTAATAGAATTTTTTTTCCTTAGAATGTTTTTTATAGCATAAATTTTCTATCAGTTTAAAACATTTGGCTGACTTTCGGGAACACTGTTCTAGTAGCATACTCTGCTATGCCTTTCTCGAGATTCATGAAAAAATATCCCAAAAATTTCTCTTCTGTGAAGAATTTAATTCAAATTCTTCAAACATTAGAAGTGCTGCAGCAAACAAAAAATTTCCAAATTATTTTGATATTTTATTTAATTTAGTTGATGTTTTATTTTTTAGCAAGGATTCTTATGCCCCTATGTAAATAGTCAAGTAATAGCAAACTACTCATCAAAGCAATTCAAAGTCTTCTTAGTTTCGCAACCCCTTGAATTTAGATAATTTTGATCTAGAACAGGGATGGTGAACCAATGGCACGCGTGCCATTTATGGCACGTGACGCAATATTTTGGGCACACCGACGATCACAATTGTTATTGTACTATGAATTGTTATTACACAAATGTTATTACACTATGAAGCATATGTAACAATTAAATTAATATTCACAAAAACAAACAAAATAATAAACAATTATAAATAAAAAAAAGTAACAATTAATGCTAAAAAAACAATTAATAACCATAAAAAACAAGCTAACAATAAATAACTGACAAAAAAATCAACAGTCCTGCTTAAACTAATATCTTACAACCTAATAAAAGTTATTTGTCATTTAATCTGCAATAACAGAAGTCCCACTGATGTTACTTTAGAATTACGCGTATAACTGAGACATTGCAAAATGTATTTTCTTTTCAATGTAGATAAAGAGTTTTGAGTTGATAGTATTTAGTAATAGGGGAGAGTGGGGTCAATTGTAACATTTTTTACTTAACTATTTTTAACTGGCAAAAATTCCAATATATTATTAGTATTAATTGACAGACGAGTAAAGTAGACTATCCTCTACTAGAAAAGAAAAATAAATACCTTATTTTAAATGTTATTATATCAGTTATTAACAATTTTTGACAGTCGTGCACTTGTTACAATTGTCCCCACTTACGGGGTCAATTGTAACAGTTCATAAATTCAACTAAAACATAGTTAATGATACATATTATCATAGTTGTGATATATTTTTTTATTGATCAAAATAGTATTGATATTTTAGGAGTCAAAATAATGATGAGCAGAGACCTAAAGGGTTAAACTTTAAGGGGTTAAAAATTTTAATTTATGCTGTGAAAGGTGACAAATGAAATAATGCACATGCAACATAATATAAATGATATAGGAAACTATTGGTGGTTCTTAAAGAGTTAAGTAATGGTTTGTAAACATAAAATTATTTATTTTCAGCTGTTACAATCGTCCCTTTACTTATTGTTACAATTGTCCCCAGGAAGCCATTTCAGCTTCATTTGTTAAAAACAATGCTAGTTAATTAACAAAACTAATCTTTTTTTTTTCAAAATGTTAATTAAGGTGTCCACTTACATGTTCGGTTAATAATTTTTATTTGTTTAAACAAAATTACTTTGTTACAATATAATATTCTAATACCAAAAAAAGTACTTGCGTGGCGTGAAAATATCTTTTGTGATGTAACTCTTTCAAAAGTACATAAAAATAGTTGCCAGCAGGGGTGTACATGTAGATTTATTAAATACACCTTGTTCACCACCTAGGAACCAAATCTAGAACCCGACACTCGAAATATTTGCTCTGTTACAATCGTACCCTGTTACAATTGACCCCACTCTCCCCTACTATTTTCCCAATAACCATGAAGTCAAAATTTTTTGACGGCACGTCTGTGATTTCATTAAACATTTTTTTAGAAAAAATGGCACGTTGGTGTATAAAGGTTCGCCACCCCTGATCTAGAATGTACCAGAATTCTACAGTGGTAATGAGTTTCCAAACTTTTGTGGTAATCATAAAATATTTAGTAATCAATTTTTAAGAAGAAATTATGTATTTTATGGACTAAATTGTGCTACAAGTTTAAAAATTTTTGCCGAAAATCGGAGGCATCGTTCTATCACTATACTCAACTACGCCACCCTCAAAAATTGAAGGGAAAAAATGTCCCATTAATTTCCTTTTCGATTAATAATTCCAGTAAAATTCACTTCGGGACTGACAGAGGAAAAAACGGGAAATTAAGGATTTAATATTTTAACCTCATAGCATTATCATTTATGCTATCCTTGAGCAACCAAGTGCGTCAAATAAAGTAGTATATTTGCTACGTAGAAGCCCATCCTGATTGAAATTTTTAAGCTTAATAAAGTGGTACAGAATAAAAAATAAATAATTCTCGTGGTGATGACAATCAAGAAAAAATTACAAAAGATGCTTATAACAAGAATCAATTATAAAACTGTTTATGTCTGAATTTCAATTTAATCACTTTTTTCGCTTTTTTTACGCGGGCTTTTGTGTAATTACAATGTAATTTTTACTTTAAAAACTTGAAAGAACGCATCACGCTCTGGCCAATGGTTGCTCACTCTTGTAGCAGTGCTTTTCTGTCTAGAATACAAAATATTTAATTTTTTTTAATTTCAATTTGTAATTGAGTCACTTGAAGGTAACACCTGAATGTCGCAAAGACTGTAAAAGGCCTCAGGTACCCAAAGATATGGTTATGTGCTTAAAAATTTGCCCTTAAACAACGGATAGCTCAAGCACATGAATGCCATTTTTTTCAGTTTAAACAAGATAAGTTTTAATCAAGATAATTGCAGTATATTTTGTAATTTTTATTCTGATTTAATAAATTTTATTTTCAATAAATTTGACCGCCATTATATCTTATCATTTTAAACAAATACCATGCCAGCAAAATTTAAATGAGATGAAATAAATAGCAGAGCAAAACAAGCTTTTATGTCTCGTCAAAGTTTAAAGACACATTATTGTACAGATCTCTTGCATTAATTTGGAAGACTGGTCGAAACGATTTCACACCCTGCTCACACCGATCACAGTGCTGATTTAAATTATCTTCAGTCTTAGACGTAATATGTGTCAGAGTTCCTTGGCATCAGGTAAACCGTGGGAGGTTTTTGTGGTTTTCCTTTCCATATAATGAAAATAAGGGCTAATTCCATCTAAAATTCCATCAAGAATAAACATTTCTCCCAATACTTGATCCAATACGAGTTACCTTGTCTTCTGGATTGAGATCAAAATTACAAGGCTGCGCGGAGTTGAACTTTGGTAGTCGTATACTCAAGATTAGGTTGGTTGTTCAGCAACGGTTATAAAAGAAAGAAAACAAAAACTAGAAAAGAGCTTTTTTGTTAAGCGTAAAAATTTAAAATGCATTTTAATTTTAGCAGAGTCAAAGTCATATATTAAAATAGCTTTTTTAATAAATATCGGTTAGAGTTCCCTTGCCATCAGGTTAACCGTGAGAAGTTTGCATGGTTTTCTTCTCCATGCGGAGAGTTGCACATCGGTAGTCGTAAACTCAAAATTAGGACGGTTGTTTAACCACGGTTATAAAAAGAAGAAAAAAACTAGAAAAGAGCTTTTCTGTTGAACGTAAAAAATTCAAATACATTTTTAATTTAGCGGAGTCATATTTTTGAAATGATAAAATAAAAGCTTTTTTAAAAATTTATGTGGTTACTTGTGTCTGAAGATAATTATTCTGATTTTCGCATACTACAAAAAATTCCAACCACAACGGATTCTTTCATAGTATTCTACATTTTTACAATTAAATTGATAATGCTTTTCACAAATTATATTTTATTTGTTGTTGTCTTAATTAATTTTAAATTATTTCAATGACAGCAACATATAATTAAAGGTGCACATATGAAAACATTTAAACAATAATATATTTAATCCCTGATAAATTAATAAATTATTTTTGTTAACAATTGTATGTCAATTATCTTGTCCCAGCCACTTGAAAAAGCATACTCGAAACGATTAGAATTTGGAACGCATTTAGGCCTACCAACTACTAAGCTTTTAGAAAAATATTTTATAGTAAGGTAGACTTTTAATTACACAAGCTTTCAGAATATTTGGTAACATTTTAAAAACCTCACCACTGAAGATATGGAAGAAAGTGGGCTTGTCTATAAACTTTTAAATTATTTAGATGTAGATAGATGGAAAATGAGTTTAAATTATTAAAACATAAACATAACATTAAAACATAAACTTATCTACTGCAAAAATACATTTTCACAAAAAGCAGAGAAAGTTGGCAGCCCTGGGTATGTATGAGTTACTAATTTTCTCTTACCGAGCTCACATTATAATTTTTCACGAAAAATAATTTATGCGCTATAAATCGAGAATCCAATGATACTTGTCAACATATTTCGATTTATCTTAAAATTTTTATTTGAATATTTAGAGAGTTAACAAATTTTAGAATTTAACTATTCTTTTAATTTATTTACATTTAAATTATTTTATCATTACAAAATATAACTAATTCAATCATATACGAGCTTATATAAAAATGTGAGTTATTCAAGCAATAATATGCCTAATCCCAGGCAAATTATTGAAGCTACATTTATCTTAATACTGCAACGGCGAAAATTCATAATCTGTATGACTAAAATTCGGCATGTGTATATTAACTTTCAGTTTTACTCTAAAATATGCATGCATTCCAACTTATTGCGATTTATAAGAACATTTTTTAATATTTGGAGCGGTAACATTTAAGTATTCATTCAATTAATTCACTTTTTACTTATTTTTATCACCGCAACTATTAATTAAATCAATCATATTGTAGTTAATATACAAATTTAAGTAATTCAAGCGATTGTATGTAACCCATGTGTTAATAATATGAACACTGACATATTATTAACACTTTGCAGACCAGTCACGAGATAACTCGTGTTTTCGTGGCCAAACGTTGGTTACCGGCCACGAGTAAAATCGTGTTTTCGTTAGCAGTGATCTCTTGGTGACTATTTTAAAAAGTGGGCGTAATTTTCCTTACTTTTCAAGTTTACTATTTAATTTTCTATCAATTTTTTATAACTTTTCGAAACCTGATATATTTGCAAAACTTATGGTGTACCATTATACGTAGGTGATTGTTATACTTTTTATCATACGACATTAAAAATTAAGAGTTTTTTTAAGTTTATTTATGTTGTTTTACTTCCACATTCGCTTTCAAAACTATATCCGGGCACTAATTTTCAGAAAAGCTGCCGGTCAGCAATGTGTTAACACCTAGGTGAACGGTAAGTTTTCTGAAAATTTCCCCATGTGCCCGGTTATTGTTTTTGAAAGCGAATGTGGATGTAAAACAATATAAATAAACTTATATAATATATTTTTTATTTACTCTTCAACTCTTCATATTTCTTTTTCGTATGATAAAAAGTATAACAATCACCTACGTGAAATGGTAACCACACGTTTTGCAAATATGTCGGGTTTCGTTAAGTTATAATAAATTGGTAGAGAATTAAATAGTAACACTTGAAAAGTAAGGAAAAGGACTTCCACTTTTTGAAATAGTCACCACGAGGCTATTTTACAACGCTTGGCCACGAAAACACGAGTTACCTCGTGACCGGTCAGCAATGTGTTAAAAATCTTTTTGCTTAGAATTGTTCTTCAATTCGATTATTACAAACAAATTTGATAATTCTTCCTCGGAACGAATAGAATTTGGCAGGAATGTATTAGCTGTTAGTTTTCTCTAAACGTAGACACATTGTATTTTTTTTCTAGAAAAGGAATTTATGCGTGATAAATTGGGAATGTAATATCATACCTGACAACCAGAGTCGATTTATTGGAACATTTTTTTAATATAAATTGAATATAATTTCGATATAATTTATACAATAGATATACATATATATATATACTACGCGTTTTACAAAATATCTTATTGAGTGCTAAACTATTTAAAGTTACATCTTTCAAAATTTTTAGTAATGATACAAAGATTTTGAAATAACTACCACTAGAGAGCTCAAACAATGCGGCATTTCATATAAACCATTAATTTTTTTAAAATAAGGGGTTTTTAAAATAAATTTAAACAAAATTACACGATAAAGAAAATAAAAATTAAAACATAAACTTAGCTACCACTAGAAACGTTTCTCCCATAAATGTATTTTGTAGCATAAATATAATGAAAGTTTAAAACGTTTGCACTTTTAGGAACCATATTATAGTAGTATACTCTACTACGCTATTCTCAAGGATCAACCAAAAATATCCCAAAAATTTATCTACGGCTAAGAGATTAATTTAAATTCTTTAAAAATAAGAAGTGATGCAGAGAAAAATAAATTTTCAAATTAAGTTGATATTTTATTTAATGATGTTTTAATTTTAGTAGGGCTTCTAAAGCCAAAAGTAATCAAGTCATTACAAACTACTCATGAAAGCAATGTGAAATATTTCGAATTTCGCACCGAATTCAATTTAGGTAATATTCATAGAGCATGTATCAGAATGCTACATTGGCAATCCGCTTCCAAACTTTTTTGCTGATCAAGAAATATTAACAGACATACCAACTCGCTCCGGACAGCAAATAAATATTTCCGAGTGGTAGTTTATTAATGGGTAAATCTTCGTTTTATAAATTCAATTTATTAGATTTCTATCCAGACTATTTCCAAATAACTCAAAGGCTTATGTTATTCGCCACTTTATTGCATTTAAGCCACGTGACACTATTTAAAAAGCAAACAAATTTAATCAAATATTTGCAAGTTTTAGTGTATAGCTGTTTACTGTTTTTTAAATTATCATGGAGCGTCAGGAGCAGTCGCCATCTCCGTGTTAAGTGATCGATTTTCAAGAAGAACTAATGTGTTTTATAGCATAAGTTTTACTACATGTTTAAAACTTTTGGCTGGCCATCAGTAGCCATGTTCTAGCAATCCTCAAATTTCGTAAAAAATGTACCGCGAGTTCTTTCTTCGGAAGATAAATCAAATCAATTCAAATTCGATAAGGGTAAACATTACTCTACCTTACGATGGAAAAAAAAAGGTGATGAATGAAAATTTCATATCTCACAGCATAAACATTTATGCCATCTTGAAACCGTACCATTCGCAAATCTAGAAAATTCGTTTGGTAGAAACCCATACTTATTGAAATTTTTAAGTGTAATTAAGTGGTACATAATAACAATTTTATTTCTAGCATTGATGACAATGACAGAGATGCCAACTGCTCCAGACATGCCAAAATAATTAAAAAAGACGGTAAACAACTACAAAGTAAATTTTGTAAATATTCGGCTATTTTTGCTTGCATTTTAAAAGGCAGAGCATGACTTAGGTACTGGTAGAAATCATATAAATCTCGGTGCGCTGCCGCGAAGCGGCATTAACCGATTCAGACTTAGGTACTTACTTACTTACTTTATTTAAAAACAACTGGGCACCTGGGCCGCGCAGCGGCCCCTATCCCATTCATCATGAAATTACAACAATGAGGTAAAAACATTTTGAATATAAGCAGTCGTTGTGGTAGCTTTACAATGATATTACCATGATTAAAGAAAATACAAACTTGAACAGATATATTTACAGTAATTGCCATGAAAATATGTACAGAAAATATAACGTTGATTTGAAAAAATTACAACTTGAACAAAGATATTTACATTAATTGCCATAAATATGTACAGAAAATTGAATATGAGCATTAATAAATTATGATTATGTATATACAAAAGTCGTGATTCAAGAACGTGAAGATTTAACATAAATTTTCGACAAGCCTTAGTGGCGCTATCTAGTATGCTCAACTTTAATTTGAAAGGGAAGTATGCAGTATTTATTTATAATCTGTATGGGAAATTAGAGTTCTGAATAATAATAAGAGTTCAAATAAAAGTTCAAATCAAGTAAAAAAAGATGTTACTGTGCAAGAGTGGCTTCCCCCATAATCCTTTGAAACAGTTGAAGCACTTCTTGATTTTTTAAAAGTTCTTGCAATTCTTTAATTATTGTAACCAGCCTTTGAGCAAGTCCTGTAATTGTTGGTGGTATGGCACGTGTTCCCCTCCTGCGGGGACGGGCTCTGCACCCCGTGTAGTTGGCTGTATGAGAGTCTCCGCAGTTGCTGCACTTAGGTTGTGTATTTTTATCTTTTTGGCACTCGTATGATCGGTGTTTGGCGGCGCACTTTACACATCTTGATGGTGAATTACATGATCTTTGACTGTGGCCAAATTCTTGGCAGTTGTAACACTGGATTGGATTTTGCCCGCCTCGGAACCTTTCAATATTGACCGGGATACTTTGTATATTGGTGATAGAGAAAATTTGTCGATTAACATCTGTTTCTGTGAGAATTGTAAGAAAAAGTGGGAGGAGCCTGTCAGACTTAGGTACGACGACGACGACGATCTGGATTTGTTGAGGTACCTGCCCGCGGCAGCGGGCACCTGATCTCTTCATCTGTAACTGCGCCCTAGGGCAACGGTGACTAATGGCGTGAAATACTTAGGTACTACAAAGTGGTGGATGATAGAAGCCTACGAATTATTTAGAAATAGTGGTGGATAAAAATCTACTAAATTGAATTTATGAAACCAAGAATCAGTCCATACCTGCAAACTTTTGGGCGTTTGGCGAAAAATTTTATTTCTATATTTAAAGTGGTAGTAAAATGTAAGTTTTCTATTTATTCCTTGCATTTATAAACTTAATTTAAAATCCTTTTGACCACCACTATTTTTATAAAAATGAAGCATCTATATTAATATGCAATATTGTTGTATTAGTCCGCATAATGTTTTTAAAAATAATGCTATGTTTCAGCACAAAATTGCAATTTGAATTCTATTTTACTCCCACTGGGGAAAATCATCTTCGAAAGGATTAAAAGTTGGTTTGAATCATAATTGATAAACTACCACTTTAAAATATATATTTGCAGTCCGGAGCAAGTTGGCATCTCTGCAATAAAGCGACAAAAGATTCTTGCAGTAATTTGGAAGACTGGTCGATACGAATTTCAAACCCGGCTCACACCAACCATAATGCTGACATAAAATATTTTCAGTGGAAGACGTAATATGGGTTAGAGTTCCCTTGCTTCAGGCAAACCATGAAAGGTTGTGGCTTTTCCCTCCACGTAACGAAAATGCTGGTTAGTTCCATCTAAATTTCCGTCAAGAAGAAACATTTCTTACAATACTTGATAGAATAGGATTTACCTTATCTTCTGGATTGGGATCAAAATTACAAGGCTACGCGGAGTTTAACAATTGTAGTCGTAAGCTCAAAATTAGGGTGACTGTTCAGTAACGGTTATAAAAGAAAAAAAATTAAAACTGGAAAAGAGCTTTTTTGATAAGCGCAAAAATTGGCAGATATATGTTTCACCTATTTCATCTTAGCAGAATCATATTTCTGTAGCGATACATTAAAATAAGTCTTCTACAAATTTACGTGGTTACTAGCGTCGGAAGATAATTATTCTGATTTTCGCATACTAAGAAAGCTACCGACCACTACGGATTTTATCGTAGTATTCTATTTTTGCATTCAAATTGCTAATGCTGTTTAACAAATCACATTTTATTTGTTATTTTCTGAATTTATTTTAAGTCATTTTTTGACTGCTAATTAAATCGAAATAAATCAATTATAAATGTTAAACTTATCAATTATATCATATAAATCAATCAGGTGAACATATGAAAGCATTCGACAATAATATATTTAAGCCCTTTTACATTAATAAGCTATTTTTATTAACAATTGTATTTCAGTTATCTTTTCACAGCCAATTGGATAATTCACCCTCGAAACGAAAAGAATTTTGCAAGTATACTGCCTGCCAACTATTACGCTTTTTGCAAAATATTTTGTAGTTGTTATGTAGACTTTTACTAACCAAAGCTTTCAGAATCTTTGATAATTTTGCCAACAGTTTAAAGGCCTCAACACTGGAGATCTGGAAGAAAAAGGTGTTGTCTGTAAACTTCTAAATCATTTAGTTATATTATGGTTTCTTATAAGTAGTCTAGTTTCTTATAAGCAGATGCATACCTGCCAACTTTTAATCCTTTCCATTATAATTTTTCCCAGTGGTATTAAGATGGAATTAAAACTTCAATTTTAAGCAAACAAATACGTTGTATTTGAGAAAACTTAAGTTTACAACCATGTTAGTAACGCATATTAATATATGTGCTTAATTTTTGTAAGAGTAGTGGTGATCAATATCATTTAAAAATTAAGATTATAAAAGAAAAAATAGTATATAATCACTACCACTTTAAATATGAAAATAAAATCTTCCGGAAAATCCGGAAGAGTTGGCAAGTATGCAGATGTATGAAAAATAAGTTTAAATGAATTACAAATAACACATTATAACTTAAACTTAATTTAAGCTACCACAAGAATAAATTTTTACAAATAGTGGTAGTTTATCAATTGTGATTCTAGGTTTCATAAATTCAATTTAGTAGATTTTTATCCACCACTATTTCTGAATAATTCGTAGGCTTATATAATTCGCAACTTTATAGTACTTAGGCCATGCTATACATTTTACAAAGCAAGCAAAAATATTTAAATATTTTCAAAATTTACTGTGTAGTTTACGGTTTTTTCAATGATTTTGGCGTGTCCGGAGCAGTTGGCATCTCTGGTATAGTTCGTTCACCAGGAGTTGGCACTTGGCTCCGCCTTCATCACGTGGTATCGGAAGATACTACTTTGCTATTTTGGGGAAAAGGATGTGAACAAGGCTTCTATTTGGCGATCGTATGACAATAATATTTATTTCGCAATCCTCATGTGCATATTTTAAGCATGTGCATTTTATTTCATAAACTTGTTGATATTTCTCTCTTTTTATTGAATAGTTTGCTCTTTTTGAGATATTTTGTTGGGAAAAAGTTTTTACATATAAATTAGCTAGAATAACGTAAGGTATAATAGCTGATGATAAAACGTAGTAAGTGACTGAAAAATAATTCACTGTTTGTGTTTGGCCATCACCTTCTACATCAGAAAGCTTCACACGGTTTCTTATAAGTAGTCTGCGCAGACTATTTAAAAAGTGAACAGTTTGACCCCATGAAACCAAACTCTATTTTAAAAATGACTGATAGGAGTTTGTCATATACATTTGAGAATTGAATCTGTAGTGGTAGACAAGTAAATAAGACAAACTAATCATATTCAAAAATAAAACAAATTTTTAGACATATATTTGCTACCACTTTTTTATTTTTACTAGATTTTCTATTAAAGGGCTCTTTCGTCAACTGGCTTACCTTCATAGTGGTCAGATCGGACTACTTGTAAGAAACCGTCTATAGGTTTCCAGTTATGGGAGGTGCTGCGATGATGTTACCTAATTCGGGTGTGAGGAATTTAAATCTGAAATTAGTTTTGTTTGGAAAGCTATATATTTTTTTCGAAACGGTTATTTCAGTTTAGTTTCATCTGAATCTACAAGTTTATTAACCCCTTGGGGATGGTTGATTCAGAAAAGCATTCGTACAAAATCAGAATCAAGTTGTAATTAAATAAAAAACGGTAACTTAAATGTAGTCGTTGCTAATTTGACAGACTTACTTTGCTTTTACACTAATTATTGTTAGTTTAATCATATATATAATCAATGTTAATTCAAAGTATAACTAAATAGTTTTATTTTGAACAAAGTATTGGTGAATGAAATACATCAAACAATTATAACTCCGCCCACAAATAAACTGCTAAAGAAATACTTTGATTACCAGTTTCATATTTTTACCCTGATTGATACGGTTTTATGCTGTCACGTATTTGTGACAGTCGGCGCGAAAGGGTTAAGAACGTAAAATTTTAGAATATTGCTATTGGTTTTCTCTTAACGTAAAGATACAAAAAAGCTTTCTGGAAAATGAATTTAAACATTGCAGCTTTCATGTGCATATTGCGATTTATAGGAGCAGTTTTTGAATATTTAGAGTGCTAGCGAATTCTCCACTTTGCCCATATTTATTGATTCAATTAACTCCCTTTTAAATTATTTCTATCACCGAAAAAATTAATGAAATCATTAATATTCCAGTAAATATACAAATGCAAGTTATTCAAGCAATAGTATGTTTAAGCATTGACATATTAATGAAACTATTTTTACAAACAATTGCACTGCAATTATATTATTACAACTTCGAAAATTCATCCTTAGAACTAGTTGAATTTGGCAGGTATGTATTAGCTATTAGCTTTCTCTAAACGTAGACACATTGTATTTTTTTTCTAGAAAAGGAATTTATGTGCAATAAATTGGGAATGTAATATCATACCTTCCAACATATTTCGATTTATCGGAACATTTCTATTAATATAATTTCTATATAATTTATCTAATAAAAACATTCGGCAAGTTACATTCAAACGAAAGAATTTAATGATAATCTGACTTTTATCTTGTTCAGATGAAAATTTAAACAGGAAGACCAGCTGTTGCTCGCATGCTTTTAAAAATTGAGACATATGCTTCATATGTATAGATATAAATATATATATAAGGCTGCTACTACGCTTTTTGCAAAATATCTTTTTGAGTGCCAGACTATTTAGTTATATCTTTCAAAATTTTTGGTAATTTTACAAGAATATAAAACATTTACCACTAGAGAGCTGGAACAAGATAGAATTCCATATAAACTATTAAATCATTTACCATTAGGAGTTAGTAAAATTTACATGATAAAAAAAATTAAAATTAAAACATTAACTTCACTACCACTAGAAATTTTTTTCTCCACAGAACGTATTTTATAGCAGGAATTTTCTGTCAGTTTAATGGCAAGACTTATTCCGATACTGATAAATGCGAGATTTTTGCAGACACAATGTAAGACAAATTTCGCTCAATAATGATCATATTGATGCAAATTCCGATGACATTATCATTAAGGCCGTCAAAAATTTCTTAAAAAATGACTATCATTTCACATCAGATCTAGCCACTGTGGAAGAGATCAGCAGTATTATCACCAAATTTCAAAATAATAAAGCTCCCGGAGCTGATAATATAAATAACCTCATGATTAAAAACCTCCCTCCCAACATCATCGAGCAGCTGCTAAACATCATCAATGTTTGCCTGAAACTGAAATATCCCCCCCCCCCCCAAAATGAAAACATGCTCAGGTTGTGTTCTTCTCAATGCAGAGGAAAAATCTTCTAAATCCTGAAAGCTACAGACCTATTAGTTTGCTGACCGTATTTTCAAACATTTTTGAGAAGAAAATCCTCAACAGACTAAAGCCCCATCTCAGTTTTATCCCGGATGAACAATTCGGTTTTCGAGAACACTTATTCACAACTAAACAACTAGTGAGAATTATTGAGAATATTAACCAAGGATTCTTCAAAGAAGAAACAACAGCGCTCCTGATGTTGGATGTGTCCAAAGCCTTTGACCGAGTCTGGCATCAGAGCCTCATATACAAGTTCATAAATTTCAATATCCCCAAAGATCTAATATGACTAATTAATAATTATCTGACAAGCAGAACTTTTCATATTAAGATCAACACAGCATTTTCTTCCGCTAGAAGCATTAAAGCAGGAGTTCCGCAAGGTTCTATTCTCGGCCCTGTGCTCTACCTAATTTATTCAGCAAACTTTCCAAATTTTAATAATATGAAAAACATCACCTCAGCCTTCTTCGCAGATGATACAGCACTTATGAGTAAATCAATAAGTCTTAAGAAGTCAGTTACTAATCTCAGTAATATCATACCTCATATCGAAGACTGGTGCACAAAATGGAAAGTAGCCATCAACACCACTAAATTTTCACTACTAATTATTGGGAAATCAAGTAAAAAGAAAGTCATTTATCCAAATATTACTCTTTTCAATGATACAATACCACTAGTTCGAAAGGCCACCTACCTAGGGGTCACTCTTACTAGTTCTTTAAACTGGAATACCCATATTGAAAATATTCTTAGCAAAGCGCAAGGAGCCTATATATCTCTGAAACCAATATTAAACTATAATTCAAAACTATCACTCAAAACAAAACGAACCCTATACCTCCAATGTATTCGACCGATCATCAGCTACGCAGCCCCTGCATGGAGCACAACCACTGTTAGTCAAAAAAAGAAACTGGAGATTACTCAAAATAAATTCCTCAGACATATCACAGGAACCCACAAATCCATGAGAATGAAAGATCTAAGACGAGAGTTAAAAATCAACAAAATAGATGAGCACATAGCTGAACTATGTGCAAGTTTCTTCAGAGATGCACTCTCTTGTCATACGTGCAATTACTTTAAAAATTTTGATTTTGAGCTCATCAAAGACAATATAAAATATAGCCCGGCAACCGCCTTTTTCCTATCCGGTGCCCAATTTTTTATAAATAAAGTAAGTAAGTAAGTGGCAATAAGTTTCCGAACTTTTGTTTTAATAATAAGATATTTACTAATCATTTTTTAAAAAAGAAAAATATGTATTTCATCGAATAAACTTTGCTACAAGTTCAAAAATTTTGGCCAAAAATCGGAAGCCACGTTCTAGCACTATACTCAACTGCGCAATCCTCAAAATTTGCAAAAAACAGTTCCCATGAAATTTCTCTTTGATTAATAATTCAATTAAGATTCACTTCCGGACTGAGAGAGGAAAGAACCATCACCTCCTACATCAAGAAGCCTCCACACGGTCTTTCATAAGCATAGTTCGTTCACCAGGAGTTGAGACTTGGCTCCACCTCCTCGGACGCAGAGTTCATTTCAGCGCGGGGGAGTAAGAGGAAAAACATCTCCGTTGTTGAAATTGAGACAACCCTTAATTTGTGCCAAAGACAGAAAGTGAATTCTTTTTCACTTACTTTGCTTTATCATCTGCTAATATACCTTTTGTTACTCTAGCTAATTAAATATATTTTAAATTTAAAAACTGTTGTTCTCCCAGCGAAATGCCTCATAAAGGACAAACTATTCACTCAAAAGAAAGAAATATCATAAAAAATAGTGTAGAATATCATCAAATTTATGAAATATTCATTGTTAAAAAAATGCACATAAAGTTTGCGAAATAAATATTTTTGCCAAACGATCGCCAAATAGCAACATTGTTCAGGATTGCTCACAACCTTCTCCCAAAAATAGCGAAATAGTATCGTCGCATACCACGTGATGAAGGCGGAGCCAAGTGCCAACTCCTGGTGAACGAGCTATAGTCCGCGCAGACCGCTTAAAAAGCGAACCAGTTGTGCGCATGTACCCAAAACCTTTTATAAAAGTAATTGAGAGAAATTTATCTTATATATTTGAGAATTGAATCTGTAGTGGTTGACAAGTGAATAAGGCAAGCCAATAATATTCATAAATAAAATAAATTTTTAGTCATATATTTGCTACCACTTTCTTTTTTTAACTAGATTCTGTATTAAATGACTCGCTCGGTAAGTGGATATCCTTCACAGTGGTCTGATCGGACCAGCTATAAAAAACCGTGTGGAGGCTTTCAGTTATAGGAGGCGTTGAAAGAACGGGATATTAAGGCCTATATATTTCGTATTTCATAGCATAACCTTTATGCTATTTTTGAAAACGTATAGTTGTTCAAAACTTTTCCACATTTGTTGCGTAGAAGCCCCATGCTTATTGAAATTTTTAAACTTAATAAAGTGGTATCGAATAAAAAAATATATTTCTCGCCGTGATGGCCAACAAGAAAAAATTACAAAAGATGCTTATAGCAAGAGTGAATAATGAAACTGTTTCTGTCTTAAATTCAATTTAATTACTTTTTTTCGTTTTTTTACACAGGATTTTGTGTAATTATAATGCAATTTTTACTTTAAAAACTTGAAGGAATGCATCCTCTGGCCAATGGTTGCTCACTTTTGTAGCAATGTCTAGAATGCGAAACATTAAACTTTATTTATTTCAATTTGTAATTGGGTCACTTGAATGTCGCAAAAACTGTAAATGGCCTCGGTACCCAAAGATATGAATATGTGCTTTAAAAAAAGCTGGAACAAAGTAGCATTTCATATAAACTATTAAATTATTTGAAATAAGGGATTTAGAGAATAAATTTAAACAAAATTTACATGATAAAGAAAATTGAAATTAAAACTTTAGCTAAGCTAATGCTAGAAAAATTTTTTCCAAAAATGTATTTTATAGCATAAATATTCTGTTTAAAACTTTTGGGAACCATATTCTAGTAGCATACTCTACTACGCAATTCTCGAGGTTCAAACAAAAATATCCCAAAAATTTCGCTTTGGCTAAGAGTTTAACATAACTTCTTTAAACATAAGAAGTGATGCAGTGAAAAATAAATTTCCACTTTAAGTTGATCTTTTACTTAATTTAGTTGATGTTTTAATTTAAGCAGGGCTTCTAAAGCCCCTCTAAAGGTAGCCAAGATATAGCAAACTACTCATGAAAGCAATATGAAATTTTCTTAATTTCGCAACAACTTCAATTTAGGAAATATTCATCTCCCTAATATCAGAATTTTACATTGGTAATAAGTTTTCAAACTTTTGTGCTGATCAAGAAAAAATTAAGTGATCAATTTCAAGGAGAAATTATGTATTTTATAACAAAAATTTTGCTACATGTTTTAAGCCATCGATGATCGGGAGCCATTTTTTAGCAGCATTCTCAAGTACGCCATCCTCAAATTTCTTAAAAAAATGTCCCCCGAATGATCTCTTCGGCTAATAATTCAATTCACATTCTCAAAGGGTCAACACTTCTGGACAGAAAGAGGAAAAAACGGGAAGTTAAAGATTTAATATTTCATATCTTACTGCATAAACATCTATGTCATCCTTGAAGACTAAACATCTACTTTATTACTTTTATACCATATTTGTAAAACTGAATAAATGAAAATTGGAAACTTTTTATAGCATATTTGTTTCAGTTTGCCACATTAAATGAATGCAAAAAAATATTGCATATGAATAATATGAATTGTATACAATAGATACAATTCTATAATTAAAGAGATAATAAATAATAAAAGTAAACTGAGTTTCTACCACTTCTTTCAAAAATAGTGGCCTGCGGAATCTCGGAAAATAAATAGCAGGGAAGAAAAAATTCTGTCTCGACAAAGTTTAACCCTTTAGCAGGGGTGAAAGCGAGACGGAAAGGAGGAAAGGCTGGTAGTAAAACCATTTCACTCATAACAAGTTTTCGAGAGGAGTTAACTTATTCTTTTTAAAACCATTCAACACTATATACTTCATCCTTGGAAAATAAGCAATTTTATATATAGGCTAAAATTATAAAAAAAAATCTTGATTGTTACAGATATTTTATTTTTCTCCAAAAAAAAATGTTAAAATGAAACGTCTTTCGTACCACTTTTTGCACTTTTCCGTCTTGCTATATAGGGGCTTTCAGCCATGTCTTTCGCGCTGACTGTCACAAATACGTGCCAGCATATAACCGTATCAATCAGGGTATTTCTTTATCAGTTTGTTTGTGGGCGGGGTTATAATTGTTTGATTTATTTTATTCACCATTATTTAGTTCAAAATAAAATTACTTAATTATGTACTTTGAATTAATATAGATTATATATATGATTAAACTAACAATAATTAAAGTAAAAGCAAAGTAAGTCTGCCTTCATTTAAGTCACCGTTTTTTATTTATTTACATCCTGATTCTGATTTTGTACGAATGCTTTTATGAATCACCCGTCCCCAAGGGGTTAAAGAAACATTATTGTAAAATTTCCCTGCAATTTTCGGATGTTTCATTCACTCATATGGAATGGTTTTCGAAATCATTTAATAAAAACTCTTTCATTGATGCATTGCCTTCATACTTTACTTTATTTAAAAACAGCTGGGCACCTGGGACGCGCAGCGGCCCCTATCCCATTCATCATGAAACTACAAAAATGAGTTAAAAACATTTTGAATATAAGCAGTCGTTGTGGTAGCTTTACAATAATATTACCATGATTAGAGAAGCATTGCCTTATTGGAAGTGTATGTTCGTCTTACATGTTTTTCACATAAATAAAAAGTGGTGGCTAATATGTTTTGCTATCAGTCTATTTCAGAAAGAAATAATACATTGTAATTACCACATGCTACAAACGAAAATAATTTGGTAACTAATCAATTTTAAGAAAATCCTATAATTTTTAATCACAAATTTGCTTCCAGATGGATGTCTCCTCTTAGTTTCGATTTAAAACCATTGGTATTCAACAGATTTTAATGATATAGAAGAGCAAGTATTTTGCTATCACTATAAATATCAAAACAAAATACTCTCGAAACTCCGGAGGAATCGGTAGCTAGGAAATATCCAGTAGACCATGATTGGTCATTAGAGTTTTTACAAATAACAATTTAAGTAATCAAAATTGAAAAAAAATTTAAAAAAATTCTTTACCATTCAAAACATTGTGGGGTTATACATCCAAGGATATTGCAGGATTTGAACTCACTTACTCAACTCGGCGAGTCTTTTCAGACAGCGCAAAAATGTTTTGGAGGTATCAATAATTATTCCAAATGCACAAGGATGCCAACTGCTCCAGTTTCTGCAAAAAAACTTGCCAAACAATTAAAAATTCAGGCTGCAGAATTTTAGTAAATTTTTCAACACTCGAAGAAGACACTGCTAGACTGCAAAAAGTAGTTGGAGTTTTAAATAAACTTATCATGTGCTTGTATGAACCAGGAGCGGAAAATATCTTTTTATCACATTTGATAAGTTAAGAGCCTTTCATTAAAACAAAAGTTCCATTACCACTAGAAGTCGTTTTTCTATAAAGTGAAGCCGTGATGGCTCAGGGGATAGAGCGTTCGCCTTCCAATGAGGCGAACTAGGTTCGAATCCCAGTCGATACGAATTCCGCATCCCACTTGCACCGACCACAGTGCTGACGTGAAATATCCACAGTGGTAGGCGGATCATGGGTTAGAGTCCCCTTGCCATCAGGTTAACCGTGGGAGGTTCTCGTAGTCTTCCTCTCCATGTAACGCAAATGTGGGTTAGCTCCATCAGTAAGTCCTCCACAAAGGCAAATTTCTCCCAATACTCGATCCAGGAGCTCCCTTGTCTTCTGGATTGGGTTCAAAATTACAAGGCAACGGAGTTGAACATTAGTAGTAGTAAATCCATAAAATTGGGCCGGCTGTTCAATGACGGTTATAAAAAAAAGTGAAGCCGTGATGGCTCAGGGAATGCCTTCCAATGAGAGGAACCGGGTTCAAATCTCGGCGCTTGCTGATCAATACGAATTCCGCATCCGGCTTGCACCGACCACAGTGTTGACGTACAATATGCTCAGTGGTAGGAGAATCATGGGTTAGAGTTCCTTTGCTGTCAGGCTGACCGTGGGAGGATTGAGTCGTTTTTCTCCAAATGTAACTCAAATGCGTGTTAGTTCCGTCAAATAGTCCTCTACCAAGGCAGATTTTCCCTAATTCTTAAATCAGGTGTTCCCTTGTCCTCTGGATTGCGTTCAAAATTGCAAGGATACGGAATCGAACATAAATATTCCCATACCGAAAAAATTGGGCTGGCCATTCAACGACGGTTATAATATATAACGTGAAGTAGTTCGAATCCCAGTGATAGCTAGTCGATACGTATTCCGCACCCGACTCACACCGACCACAGTGCTGGATTTAAAATGACAAGGTTACGGAGTTGAACATTGGTAGTCGTAAACGCAAAATGGGATCATCTGTTCAACCAACGCTTCCTATAACTGAAAGTCACCACACGGTTTTTTACAGGTAGTCTGATCAGACCACTATGAAGGTAAATCAGTTTTCGAAAGAGCAATTTAATAAAAAATCTAGAAAAATAAGAAAATGACAGCAAATATAAGTCTTAAAATTTGTTTATTATATGAATATTATTGGTTTGTTTCATTTACTTATCAATCACTACAGATTCAATTCTCAAATATATATGATAAATTTCTCGCAATTACTTTTAAAATAGAATTTGGGTTCAGGCGCACAACTGGTTCCCTTTTTAAGTAGTCTGCGCAGACTACTTGTAAAAAACCGTGTGGAGGCCTTCTTATGTAGGAGGTGATGGTTCGATGGCTATTAAATAAATAAATAAAAAATCGCTTTTAAATTTTTTTCAGGTTATTGCCACTCCCTATTTTTAATTATATATAAGCTATATAAATTTGTATGTTGTGGGGCTCAAAATTATTTAAGCATAAATTTATAAAGTCAATAATTAAATACAGTTTCAATCCTGGATTTAATGTTTCATATCTAATAGCATAAACATTTATGCCATCCTTGAAAATCTAACGTCTTGAAACACAAGCAGTTATTGAACACACAGAAAGCCATACTTATTGAAATTTTCAAGTTTAATTAAATGGTACATGACAAAAATTAGAATTCTCGCGTTGACAACAGTGAAGCAGAAATTTCAAAAGATGTTTATAACAGGAATGAATAATGAAATTGCCTCCTTCTTACTTTCCATTTAATTATTATGTTAATTTTTTTGTTACGCTGGCTTTTGTGTAATTACAATGAAATGTTTACTTTGAAAACTTGAACGATTAAGGCCTCCACACGGCTTTTTATAGGTAGTCCGATCAGACCACAATGAAGGTAAACCAGTCTACGAAAGAGCCGTTTAATACAAGATCTAGTAAAAATAAGAAAGTGGTAGCAAATATATGCCGAAATTTTTTTTTTAATTTATGAATATAATTGGCCTTTCTTATTTACTTGTCTACCACTACAGATTCAATTCTCAAATATTTATGTTAAATTTCTCTCAGTCATTTTAGCTCAGTCACTTTAGCTTGGTAGCTAAGAAATATCCAGTAGACCATGATTGGTCATTGAAGATTTTACAAATAACAATTTAAGTAATCAAAATTGAAAAAAATTCTTTACCATGCAAAACATTGTGGGGTTATACATCCAAGGATATTGCAGGATTTGTACTCACTTACTCTACTCTGCGAGTCTTTTCAGCCAGCGCAAAAATGTTTTGAAGGTATCAATATTTATTCCAAGGCACAAAGATGCCAACTGCTCCAGTTTCTGCAAAAAACTTGCCAGGGCCGGGATAGCCTGGTCGGTAGGGCGCAGGGCCCATATCCAAGAGGTCGTTGGTTCGCTCCTCGCCGGCCGAAGACTCCCCGTGTAGTAAATGGTGACTTATGCACGTTAAATCTGTCGAGTCTCAAAGTCCTCCATGTTCCCACAACAAATCAATACCTCTGGGGGAACTGATCCAGGAGTTTCCTTGTCTTCTGGATTGGTTCAAAATTACAAGGCTACGGAGTTGAACGCAAGTAGTCGTAAACCCATGAAATTGGGTCGGCTGTTCAACGACGGTTATAAAATAAAATAAAATAAAAAAACTTGCAAAACAATTAAAAATTAAAGTTGCAGAATTTGAGTAAATTTTTCAACACTCGAAGAAGACACTGCTAGACAGCTAAAAGTAGTTGGAGTTTTAAATAAACTTATCATGTGGTTGTAAGAACCAAGAGCGGAAAATATCTTTTTATCGCATTTAATAAGTTAAGAGCCTTACATTAAAACAAAAGTTCCATTACCACTAGAAGTCTTTTTTCTATAAAGTGAAGCCGTGATGGATCAGGGGATAGAGCGTTCGCCTTCCAATGAGGCGAACCAGGTTCGAATCCCAGTCGATACGAATTCCGCATCCCACTTGCACCGACCACAGTGCTGACGTGAAATATCCTCAGTGGTAGGTGGATCATGGGTTAGAGTCCCCTTGCCATCAGGTTAACCGTGGGAGGTTCTCGAGGTCTTCCTCTCCATGTTACGCAAATGCGGGTTAGCTTCATCAGTAAGTCCTCCACAAAGGCAAATTTCTCCCAATACTCGATCCAGGAGTTCCCTTGTCTTCTGGATTGGGTTTAAAATTACAAGGCAACGGAGTTGAACATTAGTAGTAGTAAATCCATGAAATTGGGTCGGCTGTTCAATGAAGGTTATAAAAAAAGTGAAGCCGTGATGGGTCAGGGAATGCCTTCCAATGAAAGTAACCGGGTTCAAATCTCGGCGCTGGCTTTTCAATACGAATTCCGCATCCGGCTTGCACCGACCACAGTGTTGACGTACAATATCCTCAGTGGTAGGAGAATCATGGGTTCCTTTGCTGTCAGGCTGACCGTGGGAGGATTGCGTGGTTTTTCTCCAAATGTAACGCAAATGCGTGTTAGTTCTGTCAAATAGTCCTCTACCAAGGCATATTTTCCCCAATTCTTGATTCAGGTGTTCCCTTGTCCTCTGGATTGGGTTCGAAATTACAAGGCTACGGAATCGAACATAAGTATTCCCAAACCGAAAAAATTGGGTTGGCTGTTCAACGACGGTTATAATATATAACGTGAAGTAGTTCGAATCCCAGTGATAGCTAGTCGATACGTATTCCGCACCCGACTCACACCGACCACAGTGCTGGATTTAAAATGACAAGGTTACGGAGTTGAACATTGGTAGTCGTAAACGCAAAATGGGATCATCTGTTCAACCAACGCTTCTTATAACTGAAAGCCACCACACGGTTTTATACAGGTTGTCTGATCAGACCACTATGAAGGTAAATCAGATTTCGAAAGAGCAATTTAATAAAAAATCTAGAAAAATAAGAAAATGACAGCAAATATAAGTCTTAAAATTTGTTTATTATATGAATATTATTGGTTTGTTTCATTTACTTATCAATCACTACTGATTTAATTCTCAAATATATATGATAAATTTCTCACAACTCCTTTTAAAATAGAATTTGGGTTCATGCGCACAACTGGTTCACTTCTTAAGTAGTCTGCGCAGACTACTTGTAAAAAACCATGTGGAGGCCTTCTGATGTAGGAGGTGATGGTTTGATGGCTATTAAATAAATAAAAAAAATCGCTTTTAAATTTTTTATTCCCACTCTGTATTTTTTATTAATATATATGCTATATAAATTTGTATGTTGTGGGGCTCAAAATTATTTAAGCTTAAATTTAAAAGTCAATAATTAAATACAGTTTCAATCTTGGATTTAAAGTTTCCAGAGATGTCAACTTGCTCCGGACAGCAAATATATATTTTAAATTGGTAGTTTATCAATTGTGATTCTTGATTTAATAAATTCAATTTAGTAGATTTTTATCCACCACTATTTCGAAAGAATTCGTAAGCTTATATAATTCACCTCTTTATAGAGAAATTTATCATATATATTTGAGAATTGAATCTGTAGTGGTTGACAAGTGAATAATTCAAACCAGTAATATTCATAAATAAAACAAATTTTTAGTCATATATTTACTACCACTTTCTTATTTTAACTAAATTTTGTATTAAATGAACGGAAAGTGGATATCCTTCACAATGATCTGATCGGACTACCCATAAAAAACAGTGTGGAGGCTTTCAGTTATAGGAGGCGTTGGTTATACCATATAAAAAGCAAGTAAGAATAGTGAAATAGTTGCTAAATTTGCTTTGTAGTTATTTACCGTTTCTAAAATTAATTTGGCGTGTACGGAGCAATTGGCATCTCTGTGTTTCATATCTCATAGCATAAACGTTTATGCCATCCTTGAAAATCCGACGTCCGGAAACCACAAGCACTTATTGAACACACAGAAAGCCATACTTATTGAAATTTTCAAGTTTAATTAAGTGGTACATAACAAAAATTAGATTTCTCGCGTTGACAACAGTGAAGCAGAAATTTCAAAAGATGTTTATAACAGGAATGAATAATGAAATTGCCTCTTTCTTACTTTCCATTTAATTATTATGTTAATTTTTTTGTTACTCTGGCTTTTGTGTAATTACTATGAAATGTTTACTTTGAAAACTTGAACGATTAAGGCCTCCTCACGGTTTTTTATAGGTAGTCCGATCAGACCACAAGGAAGGTAAACCAGTTTACGAAAGAGCCCTTTAATACAAGATCTGGTAAAAATAAGAAAGTGATTGCAAATATATGTCGAAACTTTTTTAAATTTATGAATGAAATTGGCCTTTCCTATTTACTTGTCTACCACTACAGATTCAATTCTCAAATATTTATGTAAAATTTCTCTCAGTCACTTTTAATATATAATCAGAATATGTCACTTAAACTAAAGAAACTACTACATACCAGAGATGCCAACTGCTCCGGACACGCCAAAATAATTAGGAAAACGGTAATTACCTACAAACTAAATTTTGCAAATATTTGACTATTTTTGCTTGCTTTTTAAAAGGTATAGCATTAAATAACTGTTACAAAGTAGTGAAGTATATAAGCCTACAAAATATTTAGAAATAGTGGTGGATAAAAATCTACTAAATTGAATTTATTAAACCAAAAATCACAATTGATATACTACCACTTGAAAATATTTATTTGCTGTCCGGAGCAAGTTGGCATGTCTGATATACAGCAATGATCCGCCCAATACTTACCTATGCCTCACCTGCCTGGACAACGATACCTCAACATCTACTGAAGAAATTAAACCAATGCCAAAACAAGATCCTTAGAAAAATAACCTGTGCAAGATGGTTCATCCGGAATACCAATATACATGCAGACCTCAAAATACAAACTCTATCACAGCATATATACAAGCTAAACGCAGATTTTTTCGATAAAGCCATAGAGTGTAAAACAGCAAATTTTAATTAAATCTTTAAATTTGAAAATTATATCAAAGATAAAAACTACAGACCAATAGCTGCACATTTCACCTCCGACGCCTCATATCATAACTATCAAAACAAATAATTTCATCAGCCTTTCTGAAAATAACGTTTACTCATGCTGATACAATTCTGAACAACTCCAAAATCAAACAAACACAGTTTAGAGCAAGCTACTCAATTTATTTTTGATTCCTTTTTAGTTATTCAAGCAAAGAGCTTGAAACATTCATAAAAGCAACTCCATTGCCTGCTTACCTCATTGCTCAACCAAAACTGTTCTAAAATTCCAGATGAATGGGATAGGGGCCGCCTCGCTGCCCAGGTGCCCAATAAAATCAAAACACTAGGACTAGGACTACTTTTAAAAAGAATTTGGGTTCATGCGCACAACTGGCTCACTTTTAAGATAGTCCGAGCAGATTACTTATAAAGAACCGTGTGGAGGCTTTCTGATGTAAGAGGTGATGAGGTATCAAGCTCAAGCCAATGATTGCTCACTTTTGCAGCGATGGCTCTCTGTCTAGAATACAAAATATTTAACTCTTTTTCTTTCCAATTTGTAATTGAGTCACTTCAACGCAACGCGTGAATGTCGCAAAAACTGAAAAAGGGTACGCAAAGATATATTATGTGCTTATTAAAAAACACGGTTTATGAGCCTATAAAAAACGGATAGCTATTTTTTTAATCAGTAAAGTTATATTAAATATAGCGATATTACTTCTGACTTAATAAATTTCATTTGCAATGATTTTGACTACCCGTATATCTAATCATTTTAAACGAATACCATGCAAAAAAAGAAAGAAAACGGTATTATAAGAGTCTTTTTAATAGGAATTATTTTGCAGAAACAAGATATTTCTGTCTATACTGCCATATTGATTACGTAAACATTTATATGGGTCATTCTCACAAGTCATTTTCATGTCCCCAGTACATTTTATGTCTTTTTTACAACTTACGAAAAAAAAATTCAAGGGAAAGTGTCCTTCAGACTGCAGGCTAACAAAAGAATAAAAATAAAATTATTAATCTTTATTTTTTATTTATTTTAGGTAATTAAAATATACCAATATGTCATTCCCTCACTTGTCCCCACTGTTGATTTAAAAAAAGAAAAAACTGTTTCTGAAATAAAAATAAAAAATTTTACTAATTCGTGTTTTTTATTTCAGAATATTGAAATATAGAATTCAGAAAATCAATTTTAAATTTAATTTCTGATAAAAAATATTAACACAGCAATATTTTAAACTTTGTCCCTAGTGTTTCGCGTCATTCCCTCACAACAATGTTCTTATCACCTGCAATCTTCTTAGAATAAAAATATTTTAATAAAAACTTTAGCAGTTATCAACTGGCATCATGGAACAAAATTGCGGTATGTTTCCATCTTCAACTAAAAGAAGCTTTTCTGTGGAATAAATTTGAATGAATCAAACCAGATAAATTTTTTTACATTTGTCATTCCCTCATGTCCTTTTTTAAAGTAAAATAAAATACAAATTCATCGAGAAAGTGGATAATTATATGTTGCTTTCTTGTATGAATATAATTGTATGTGATTGATTTCTGAAATTAATTAGGCCTAACTGTTATTTTTAAATTTTATTAAATTTGTCATTCCCTCAGTAGTGTATAAAGTGAGGGAATGATGCTGAATTGAGGAAATGATTCAAGATGAGTATATTATAAAAAAATTTTTTGTTCAATCGTGCCAGCCAATTTCATTTTCCTAACATTTAAAAACTATTAAGCATATAAAACTGAATTATAATAAATGTTAGATATGCTTAGTATGATATCATTTTCATACTTGAGGTAGCTGTAACTTAGAGAAAAACATGTATTAAAATAAAATATCATTCCCTCACTTTTTAAACAGTGAAATTAATTAATTAATTTAATTATTAAGTATAATTTAGAGGATATATACTTTCTTTATAATGCCATTACATATTTCTATTAATATAAAAAGTTTCAGAGCTTTTTATTCACTTTACTTTTTTGGGATTTTATGAACTGATAAATGACAGTTTTCGTGAGAATGACCCATATATAGATTTGAAGAGTTTGCACAGTGCTTTTTAACACTAAATTGGAAGATAATAGTAAGAAATATCAAGAACATACTGGATGCTGAATATTATTGTTAACTCGGTATTTAGCGCCACCATCCGATTCATCCGCACAGTTTAGACATGTACTATTAAGTCATATATATTAATAATCTTATGCTGAATCATGAACATATATCAAATTTTGCCTACTTTCTACGATTTTTGTAAAAATGTTTTCTTGTAATGACTAAGTTTATGTTTTGTTGTATAACTCCTTGTTGGGTTATATTAATTTAAGTTTATTTTCCACACCACTGCATGTAAATGATTGAATAGCTTAGATGAAACACCTCTTTGTTCCACATTGGTCAAAGCGTGGAGGTAGTGAGTTCGAATCCCGCCGTAGCATCGGATGTATACTTCGTGTTGTCCGTCTCTGAATTGTTCTATCTGTCCTAATTGACAAACGCTTAACCCTTTAGGTACATTTAATGAGTGAGACTAGTCATGCATTTTTTAACCAATTAATACTAAATATTTTACTAAAATATTTTACTGTCAGTCTATTTCAGAAAAAAATAATGCATTGAAAATTATCACTTTCTTTAAAAGACAAAGCATTTGGTGAAGGCGTCAGGTTAACTACTTAACAAAAAAACTTTTTTAATCAATAACTTACTACCAGGTTTTTAATTTGGTTATTTTCTCTTCATTCGGAATTTAAATTAACCGGATAGAACGGGTTAAAAGTCTAAATTGAGCACACAAGCCTTCAAATTCATGCATTTTCAATAAAGTAATCCATCTCTGTTGTGGTAGAGCTCTTAACACATTGCTGACCGGCAACTTTTCTGAAAGTAGCCCCCATGTGCCCAGTTATGTGCCCAGCTTTGAAAGCCGATGTGGAAGTAAAACAATATAAATAAACTTTAAAAATTTTTAATTTCGTATGATAACGAGTATAACAATCACCTACGTGTAATGGTACACCTTGACTTGACTTGATATAAGATATAACAAAGTATCCGCCCGCGAAGCGGTCATCTCACTTCTTCATCTAACTAACTTTTGCCCTGGAACAACTGTGAATAATGTCTTTAGAAAAATGGAAAATTCCACAGAAGAAATATCTGTGGTCGTCATCTGTGTACTCTCCCCAACTATGTCTTTGCAGCTAGGAGAAGGGATTAGAGTAGTGATACTAGCTCCACGTCTTTCAGGAGTTCCTGCAGCTCTCTGACGATGTGTAGGAATCTGGTAACAGTACTGGCAGCACTCCGGTGTTGCTTTTTCTTAGGTGTGGTCTTCCCCCTATGCCTGGCACCGTAGCCTGAGAAACAGGCCGGGTGTTCTCCTTGGCAGTTAAAGCAGGTTGGAAGCTCGTTGTGGGGCTTTGTGCAGAGGTAGGAGAAATATGCTCCTGCACATTTCATGCATGTCGGCTTTGTTGTGCAGTTTCTCTGAGTGTGGCCAAAGCCCTGACATCTGAAACATTCTGTTTCGTAGCGGCCACCACGAAATCTTTCTACTCGGACAGGTGTATCTAGTAGCCGGTCGACTTTCAGGATTTAGCAGTGTTCTGGGACGTCGGTCAGGATCACTAAGTAGAGGGGGAGGAGCTTAAGTTCCTGGCCCCACCTCTTCTTTATCTGCTCCGTTTTGAATGGCCGAAGACCAATATCTGAAAGGTCTTTTTCGAGACGGTGAGTCTCGATATTGGCCTTTAGTCCTCGGATGAGAACTTTTAACTTTCTGCTGGTGGGCTGCAGAGTCTTGATCTGTTCAGAATTTTCTTCTGGAGTCTCGACGATTGCCGTGGCTTCAGAGGTGAGGGGTGATTTCTTCCGTCTCTGGAACGGTAGCTATCTTTTTCTCCGGTAGTTGGGGTTCAGTTTCTGGCTCAAGAAGGAAGGGAAGAGGTATCTTAAGAGGCCCTAGAAGCTTTTATGATCCGCAATTCTTCTGCATGAAATTTACATCTGTATAAGCTTTCGAGATACTTTATATCTGCCGTTTCACATTTTAATGCATCAGCAAGATCTTCGTCAAGGCCTATTGCATTTCTTTCAGCTCGTTGGTATTCTTCCTCGAAGCTGTCTGGTTCCATTTTCATCTTCATGGTGACATAATCCTTCGCAGTTTTCCTAATCGCATTGATATCAATACTAACGTTAGGAACGCGGTAGGGTCGGTAAACCTTCCCACCGCGGCCGAATCTGCGCGAAGTCATTATAGCGCAGAGCTCGGCGGTTATAATACAACCTTACTCCTCGCAGTCTGGAACGAGTGTGCGTGGTGATGGTGAACCTTCGTCAGCAAGAGTTGAAACGAAAATGGTGTAATGGTACACCTGGATGGTAGATATGAGTGGGATCGCAGTATTTGGCCAGAAGGGCCACCAACCGATTCGTCGATTCTGTTCAGTCATAATTCTAAAGACATAGTTTTGCAAATATATCAGATTTCGTAAATTTATAATAAATTGGTAGAGATTTGAATTGTAAAACTTGAAAAGTAAAGAAAATTACGTCCACTTTTTAAAATAGTCACCACAAGATCACTGCAAACGAAAACACGAGTTAACTCGTGACAGCGCAAAAACATTTGGCCACGAAAACACGAGTTAACTCGTGACCGGTCAGCAATGTGTAAAAATATTGGCAGTGTAACTAAAAATTTTGAGTAACTTAGATTTCAATCACCTACCACATTTTCCCCATTTGCACTCGCAGTCCTTTCAACAGTTAAAAAAAATGGACGCAAATAACATTTGGAAAGATTTTTTACCAACTTACCTTATAATACCCGGAGAGCATTGAATAACTTGACTTGACTTGGTAGGTGGTGAAGCAGAGTACCTGCCAGCGAAGCGGGCATCTCACTCCTTCATCTAAAATTCTTATGTATAGCTGGGACTATTGGCATAGGCATAAGAGATCAGAGTGTTGGCTGTACGCATCTGTATAATTAGAGTCAGATCTGAGTTTAATTAAAATGAAAAGTATTAGCTGAAATAATTTGAGCATTATATGTCATTTGATAACAATGGAAAATAAAAGTTATTCACTAAATAAGTCCTAGTCCTAGTGTTTTGATTTTATTGGGCACCTGGGCCGCGAAGCGACCCCTATTCCATTCATCTGGAGTTTTAACACTGTTTTGGTTGAGCATTGAGGTAAGCAGGAAGTGGAGTTGCTTTTATGGATGTTTCAAGCACTTTGCTTGAATAACTAAAAAGGAATAAAAAAATAAAATGAGCTGCTTGCTCTAAATCACCGTTTCTCAACAGGGGCGATACCGCCCCCTGGGGGCGGTGGGAGTATCCTCAGGGGCGGTAAGCTTGTTTTGGGCAGTAGGGGGATGTGAATATGTTTTGGGCGATAGGGGGGCGATGAGAATGTTTTCTCATTCAAATTTAAAATTTAAAATGAAATTATTAAATTGAGATTAATTAGATAAATAAAATTAACCTGAAATTGATATTGAAGAAAAAAAGATTAAATTAATGTAATAAATTAAGATTATCCGATTCACAATTTGTACCAGCAATAAAATGAACTTAATCTACCCATATTCTCCAATTTGTACCAGCACAGCGCATGTGTCAGGTTTTTGCCTCTGACTCTTTCAAGCCATTTGGTGAACATTGAAATGCATGCGTTTTTAGTATGAATGTTTGATTTGACCCATGTTTCTTATGATGGTTTTCGTGCTCTTCCTTTTCGTTTTCCCCCATTGCTTCGATTTCATTTCATTGTTTATTTGGCCAGGTACGAGAGTGAATTAGTTCTTTATCGTAAGTTATTTATGAATTTTTAGAAATAGTTGATTTTCATCCATTGTTTTCTCAACTACGCATGTACTATATACCTTGTAACAAATTTTTATCTAATGAGGCAATGAAACCCTCCCGCTTGCAGAACCATTTGACAAAAATTCGCCTTGACAAACGAAATAAATATTTACCATCTTTCGCAAACAACATCAAGGATAAGTTTCTGAAGGCACCTTCTGTCTCAGGCTTGCTAGCAACCTCATCAAAAAAAAATGCGACGATGCGACGTAGCCTCTAATAATATATCAAAATTAATTGCTAAATCTGGGAGTCTTCCATGCCATCAGCAAAGTACTGCCGGCGATCAAGGAAGTTTTAGAAGCAGTTTCGTACCATTCAGCCGCATCCAATGTAATAAAACATATCACATTAAGCATCGATACTGTGCGACGACGAATTGGTGAGATGGCTGAAGACGTTGGAGTTTCCTTATGCAAACATTTGATATCCAACATATTTTCCCTTCAAGCTTCTGAGTCAACCTTGCCAAGTAATGAGGTTTTACTATTGGAGCACGTCCGATTTTTCAAGGAAGGAAAAACTATTCAAAAGATGCATTTTAAAGGAAGCTTGATTGTAGGTACCAAAAGTGAATCTATTGTTAACCCTTTCGCGCCGACTGTCACAAATACGTGACAGCATAAAACCGTATCAATCAGGTTAAAAATATAAAACTGGTAATCAAAGTATTTCTTTAGCAGTTTATTTGTGGGCGGAATTATAATTGTTTGATTTATTTAATTCACCATTACTTTGTTCAAAATAAAACTATTTAATTATACTTTGAATCAACATTGATTATATATATGATTAAACTGACAATAATTAAAGTAAAAGCAAAGTAAATCTATCAAATTAGCAACGACTACATTTAAGTTACCGGTTTTTATTTAATCACAACTTGAATCTGATTTTGTACGAATGCTTTTCTGAATCACCCGTCCCCAAGGGGTTAATGCTATCAAAGATTATTTTTAAAAAAAGAACTTTCCTTTTGCGAATATTACATCTGTTGCCACTGATGGAGCTCCTGCAATGGTGGGTCGACATGGTGGGTTTATCGCCTTTTTGAAGAGGGAGGAACCTCATACTTTAGATTTTCATTGCATGATTCACAGACAGTATTTAGTTGAAAAAAATCTCAGCAACCGTTTGCATCAGTTGTTGCAATATGTCGATCTCTGCTGTGAACAAAATTCGCAGTAATGCTTTCAAAGATCGATTATTCAGATAGCTGTCTTAGAAAAACAATGAAGAATTCAATCGCTTGTTTTTACACATCAAGATTCATTGACTTTCCAAATCCAAGGTATTAGAATCCTTCTTATGGAAGACAGAGATGGAGCCCTGAGAGACAGATTGCGAGAATTTTAAAGAAACGTTGCATACATAACGGATTTATTTAAAAAATTTAGTGGTGTTAGTTTACATATTCATCACTACAAAATCAGTTATTTCTATTTTTCTAAAGAAAATCAGTTTGAAAAAGCAGAATTTTGATCGGAATGTGTTTAGCCAATTTCCAATCTTATCGGATCTTAAAATGAATGGTAAAATTCACTCGATGATACACAAAAATATTGTCAACACCTTGAGTCTTTACACGGGGAATTTTTTGACCGTTCCAACGATGTTTTGTCCCTGGAAGTCCCTCAATGGGTTATGACCCCTTTTGTGAATATTGAAACAGCAGAGGTTTAGATTCAGGAGGAAGTGGTCAAACTTTCAACTAATGAAAATTTGAAATAGTGATCGTCTCACAGAAGTTTGGCTTCAAAACGACATTTGTCACCTCTACCCTAGACTTTGGACTATTGCCTTCCCTTTCTCTTACTTTGCCGAACAAAGATTCAGTGCAATGACAGATCTAGTCACAAAATAGAGAAAACGCGGGGGCTTGCGTCTTTACCGCACTAAAAATATTAAACCGAACGTTAAGAAACATTCTCTGAACCATCAAGCAAAATCATCCCCCTGACATAGTTGATTGTTTCTTTCATACTACTTCTTAGAGTAGAAAAACTATTTTTGGGTGTTTTTTTAATTATCTAATTAAGAATAAGTGACTTTTTTTAACCGTAGATTTCTTCGTGGTATTTTTTTTTTCATTACCATACTTATTTTAATTATAACAAATAGACCGCGATTACCTACTGGTTGAAAAGTATCAAGTTAACTTGCACATAAATTTTTTTTAAAAAAAATCAACCAAATTTAATGCATAAAAAATTGCGTCCGATAATTCAGCACACCCTCTTCTTCCCCACATGCTCTAAATGACTGGATTTTCCCACAGGGGGGGGGGGATTGAATTTATTTCTTCTCGTTAGGGGGGCGGCAAGGTTAAAAAGGTTGAGAATCTATGCTGTAAACTGTGCTTGTTTGGTTTTGGAGTTGTTCAGAATTGTATCAGCATAAGGAAACGTTATTTTCAGAAAGGCTGATGAAATTATTTGTTTTGTTAGTTATGATATGAGGCGTTGGAGGGGAAATGTGCAGTTATTGGTCTGTAGTTTCTATCTTTGATATAATTTTCATATTTAAAGATTTCATTAAAATTTGCTGTTTTATGTTCTATGACTTTATCGAAAAAATCTGCGCTTAGTTTGTATATATGCTGTGATAGAGTTGGTATTTTGAGGTCTGTATGTATATTGGTATTTCCGGATGAGCCATCTTGCACAGGTTATTTTTCTAAGGATCTTGCTTTGGCATTGGTTTAGTTTCGTCAGCAGATGTTGAGGTATCGTTGTCCAGGCAGGTGAGGCATAGATAAGTACTGGGCGGATCATTGCTGTATACAGTAGCTTCTTTAGTTTAAGTGACATATTCTGATTATATATTAACCCCTTGGAGACGGGTGATTCAGAAAAGCTATCATACAAAATCAGAATCAAGTTGTAATTAAATGAAAAGCGGTAACTTAAATGCAGTCGTTGCTAATTTGACAGACTTATTTTGCTTTTGCTTTAATTTCTGTTAGTTTAATCATATATATAATCAATGTTAATTCAAAGTATAACTAAATAGTTTTATTTCGAACAAAGTAATGGTGAATTAAATAAATCAAACAAGTATAACTCCGCCCACAAATAAACTGATAAAAATGGTTGTATGGCTATTATTGCTGCATTTGGTTTATCTATTGCGCTTTTGATATATGATCATTCCAGGTGAGTTTGCTATTGATTATAAGGCCAGGATAATTTGCTTTTTTAACTATTGGTATTGGTATATTGAACATTTTTGGTTGATGTTTTTGGTGGAAGTATTTCAATTCTTCTTTTTTGTATAACTAATATTTGTGATTTTCAGCGTTCACTGCAGTCTTTTATTTCGTATATATGGTCCTGCAGTTTTTGAAGAGCATGATTTGGGTTTCTGGATTTAATAACAATACCGGTGTCATCTGCGTTGTGGCTGTTATGCCGTTATAATCGGCTTTATTTATAGGAAACTCTTAACTCCATCATATATTCATTGAATAAAGTGATAACTACATATTATGATGAAACAATTTTTACAATTAGAGTGGTGGGTAATTTACAAGCGACAGTGGTGACTGACAGTCACCTCTCGAGGGGAAAGGGTTAAAATATTTTGAAAAAGGCGTAGTGTCTGTCAGCCCTGAAGATTGTACAGAGATGCCAACTTACTCCGCTTTGTAAAAAAAATGTTTCACGAAATTTTCTTGATACGAAATTTAAGTAACTTTTAGTTTAGTATTTTAAGAAATTGATAACTATCATTGATATACATTGATAACTATTATATCTTATAAATTGCAAAGCATTTAGTGAAGGTATCTGGTTATATTTGTTAATTGTTTAACAAAAAAACTTTTTTTTAATCAAAAGCTTTCCACCAGGTTTTTAATTTGGTTGCTTCCTCTTCGTTCGGAATTTAAAAATACCTCATTCAAAGGGTTAAACCACTGCATATCGAATTTCCAAAGTATCATACGAAAAGCAATTTTATTGCAAATAACTCTTGGTGACACTTTTAAAAAGTTGGCATAGTTTTCTGATTCGACAAATTTTAGTATTTAATTCCCTACCAATTTATTAAAACTTTTCCAGAAAGAGGTGCAGTTGGCATCCGAGCAAAGGTATAAAATTTGGTTTTAAAGGGATTTATGGTTAAAAATTATATTAAGGTACCAAAAATAACATTTAGGATAATGAATTTATTAAGGTACATCAATTAATAATGCTTAAATTAATTAATGTTAAAATTAAAATTATGGTACAAAAAGTATATAAAAAAATAATACTGATTTAATTAAATTTAACCCTACTAAAATAAATTGAAATAAAATTAGTAGATCTTAAGATCCCTTGATCAAACTAAAGTTAACCCTGACTAAAGTGCACCACCACACGTGGTGGTCAGTTTTAAAGATAATTTAGTAGATAGTACATTGTCTCAAAAATTATCTCTGGAAAAGAACAATTAAGATTTTGAATAAGGAAGCTAGAAAGAAAATCAAAAAAATAATATATTCAACAAAGGAGAAACGACAAATATATAAATTAACTTACACAATCTTTTATTTCGTGAAAAACATGTTGAATGTTCAAATGGTGATCCAAAATAAAAAAATATATGGACGTTATGAAAAATACAATTAGAATAATATCTGTAAAACAGATATTTCATTTAAAGGGAAGATTAAAGGATGTAGTAAGATTGCCATTCCGGCAAATTTTTGATTCCAACAAAAAACGTACTTTCAACACACACACCGGAGGCCTAAGCCCCAGTCACCACTTTTCCAGCTAACAGACCCACATCTCTTCTCAAATTACTTGTCGAGACGCTACAACAATCGTTGCCATCTTCACTCACAAACGTAAAGCACAGGCCTGTCCTCTCCCACTTGAAATTCTGTAGGTGGCGCTCTCTAAAACTCGTCGTCCAGTCTCTTCTCGGCTGGGATTCAGCACCTTCAGCAGATTTTATCTCTACCATGTATTTCGTGGCACGTGGTGAAAGATCATTAAGTTCAAAGTTCATTAAGTTGAGGAATAAACACTACACAAACAAAATGTTGTAAAATGCATTGAAAAAAAATGCAATGTTACTAGTGTAACAAAAGGTAATACAGGGATGTTACAGGTGATTAAAATTGTGAAAAGTAGTGCAAAAGTAGTGACCTTTCATAATAAATAACAAAAATCTATTAAATGAGATTAAATTTAGCAACATTTTTGCCATATTTCTTCCATTTTAATGTTGGAAACGACTAAAAAGATTGTTTTAGCTTTAAATATGAATAAATGTGATGTGAGTTATGGTGGTAGTGATGATTGAATAATTAAATAAATAAGAATGAATTTAGTTTCTACCATTTCTTACAGTTTTAGTCGCCAGTGGCATCACTGATAATATCATTATCTTCCTTTTTTTAAATTTTTCATATATAGACCACTTTATATAGCTGCCACAAATGGGTTAATCTGACGTCATGGGATTGATATGCTTTTGTAATTTGAAGGCATAGATAAGACTTAGTTTAACACGTTGAGCGCCGCGTCAGTCATCAGTGGCTGACACTGGACTTTCATTTAGGCCACGTCAGCCACCGGTGGCTGACACTGAAATTACATTTAGGCTGCATCTTCCACCGCTTGCTGACATTTACCTTTCACATAGGCTGCGAAAAACAGCTGGCTGACAGCGTATAACACGATATAGAACTATAAAATTTACACTCTTTTATGGAGCTGCAGAAAATTTATTCAGAATTTACTTAATTATTGTGATTCTTGGTTTAATAAATTCATTTTAGTAGATTTTTTATCTTCCGATATTTCTACATAATTCGTCGGCTCATATAATTCTCCACTTTTGTCAGATATGTCATGATAAACCTTCTAAAAAATAGCAAAATCCGTCTAATATATGCAAAATTTATAGTTTGTAGTTATTTACCGTGGCCAGATTGGCAAGCCATGTAAAATTAGTGTGGCGTTCAACGTGTTTATAGAAAATCGGGAAAATTTAAAATTAAATTAAGCTTTATTTTAATTGTTGTTTCTTTCTTCAATGTTGTTTTGCTACATATCTACAACGTGCTTCATTTACCTTTCCTAGCCTTTTTAATAAAAAAAAAAAATCATTGAATACAAAACATTTATTTTAGCGGTTGAACTGGAATTTCTAGAATCACGATCTGCCAGCCCAACGTATAACCAATGAACGGAAAATTCAGTTCCTTGAAGCGAACATTTCAGACAAGTCTCTTAATGATTTCAGAGAATTTTCAGCAAACGTTAGTCATGCATAATATTTCAAAACTATTAATTCTTATCTGGAAGCTATGTGAATTTTCCGAAACACTTTCCTCAACAGTTAATTTGACTGTTTCAATATTTAATTGCAGATAATATGATCGTTGCGTGAAATTCATGCACCGTAAATTTGATTGTAAATACCAATAATATACCCATGAAAATCACTCAGGTATTATTCACCATGAGATGCAAGAGAAATATGTGCTGAGTTAGCTATGAAAATTAAATATTTGTTTGAAGGCGGTTTTCATTTTTCTCGTATTAACCTCGCTTTATATTTTGACTTTTTGTTTACCCTTTCATAGCCAAACACTATATTGCAGTCATGAAAAAAGTGCGTGTACGAAAAACTGGTATTACCACTAAAATTGAGAAACTAAGTGGATATTTGATTCTATTACCAATCACCAAATCTATAAAAATGACCTGTGGTTTGATTTTTCAGGGATTCCAAAAGTCTTAAAACAATTTTAACAGATAACTAACTTCACGTTAATGCTAGTAAAAATTAGGCATTAAATGTACTTTTTAATTGTTTGCATGTTTTGTTGGGGGAATTATTATACATACATATTTTGTTTGAAAAATACCTTATGATTTAAGGATCTAGGGTCCTTGAGTTTAAAAAAAGTATTACATATTCTGGTATTGAGAACAATTTATTTTTACCGTTTTTTTTCCGTTGGCGCCGTTACCACAAATATATTATTTTTGAAAAGTCATTGATATACTTGTTTTTATAATTTTTTTTTCCTCCAGAAAATTCGAATCATCTAATCTTACCCAACGCCTCCTAAAACTGAAACCCTCCACACATTTTTTCATAAGTAGTCCGACCAGACCACTATGAATGTAAACCAGTTTACAAAAAAGCCATTTAATAGAAGGCCTAGTGAAAATAAGAAAGTGGTAACAATATATGTCTAAAAATTTGTTTACTTTCTTAATATGATTGGTTTGTCGTATTTGTCTGTCAATCACTTTAGATTTCACTCTGAAATAAATATGGCACATTTCTCTCGATTATTTTAAAAAGAGAATTTTGGTTCTTGCTCACAACTGGTTCGCTGTTTAAATAATCTGCGCAAACTACTTATAAAAACCCGTGTGGAGGCTTGCCTCACTAATGAAACAAAACAGAGAAGCTTCAAAATACAAAAATGTTTGAGGAAAAGTGGCAGGCATCTTTATTTATATCATAATTTAAGAAAATTATGCATGTGATGTACTCAAGGTCATACTCTAGTAGGAGAGAGAAAATTGTCTTGGGGCCGAGGTCTGTTGATGGCCCAACCAAGATTCCTTACATTAAATATAGTACTTTTTAATTATTTTTCATTTCTTTTTTAAGAAAACTGCAGAGAATTTCTTAATATCTATATAAACATTACGATTCAGTACAATGGGATCTCAAAAATTATGCAAAATACGAAGCTAAGACTTCTTGTACCTTAGAGAAGGGACCTGCAGTAAATTTTGTCACGGTGCCCGTGAGTCCTTTGTTCAGCCTTGGATGCAGTTAATGTCTTCCAACGCTGCCCTGCAGCTTTCGTGGGATCAGTATCGAAACACATCAAGGGGTTCCTGGTACCGAGAGTAGAAGTTACCGAAACAAACAGATTAGAGCTACTATTGGACGCGATCATTATTGTTTCTTAGGGTATGAATCATCAGTAAGCGTATAATAAGCTCTATTGGAAAGATTTATTATAACTCTAATGATCAATAAATAAGGAAAGTTAATATCGAACTTTTCTACTCAGACAAAACAAACTTTACAACACAGTCGACGTAAAGTAATGAACAACAACACGCCATTATAAAAGGTACGTCTTCTGGACTAGTGAAGTGTAATTCCCTGTTTGTCCGCTTAAAACATATATATATATATATATATATATATATATATATATATATATATATATATATATATATATATATATATATATATATATATATATATATATATATATATATATATATATATATATATATATATATATATATACAATATATATATATATATATATATATATATATATATATATATATATATATATATATATATATATATATATATATATATATATATATATATATATATATATAATAAAGATAAAAAGGATAAAAAGAAAATAAAAAAAAATTATAAAAATAAAATATTTTTAAAATATTAAAAAAAAATTTAAACTCAGAAAATTAAATAATGAAATGATATAATCTCGTTTTCAGCTCACATAATTATATGTGCAAAAAAAGTGCTTACTGATATTCTATTAAAAAGCAGAGCAAAAAATATCAATGCAATATTTATATATCTATAGTGAAGAGGAGAGTTACCGAATGCTCTTTTAGATACTTTGCTACCATTTTTTTTAATTTTCCACTTATTATTACTTATTCTGTTCACATAACATGGTAGTTTACTACTATATATCACTTCATGCAAAAAAAAAAAAAAATTAAAAAAAATGAAAAGTGTCAGATCGCTATTACCACTATTTTAATCTTAAGAGAAAGCTTCCACTCACTGATGTTAAATAAAATCAGTTTTTGCATTACAATTGTTGCATATTTACATGCAAAGCAAGTAATGAAGTTTTACTGGTACAAAATAAAAGCTGTTCCATGAACATAAGCGCTGCATGCATACCTACGAAGTAAGTGATAATCTTACAAGGGAAAAATAATTTTTTTCCTTTAACATTCAGCCTTGCATATTTACTTAGGAAGTGATAATCACTTTAGGGGAACAGTTTTACGCGAGTTAAATAAAAACTTAATTTTAACGTGAGCCCCACACACTTACCTGATTAATGAACATCATTGTGGTAGAAGAGTTTTAAAGGAGCTAATTGAAATAGTATATTAAAAAAAATAATTTTTTTTAAAGTAAAAAATTTAAGAATTTAGTTTCAACTCTCATGAATTTAAGAGCCATTATTTTGAACTTACAAGTATACAAAGTGTGGTACTTGTGATTCTTAATTGGCTTGATTTATTTTTATATTAAAGTTGGTTTGAAAAAAAATTAATACTGGCTAAGTTTGAGCTCCTAAAACAATTTTCCCTCCCATGTAGAAAATGTCAGAGTTCAAGATTATTCAATTTCATTTCTTTGAAAGTGAAATGCAAGAATGTTTTAAGGGGTTTATTATAGAAGGAAACAACAACCTATCATTTTGATTTCGTATATTATTAGTATACCACTGCCTAGTTATGGACATGCACTCCTTTATATGGAACATTGTTGCTTTTCAGAGTTATGCTCTGTCAAAGTTAGTGAAAAATTTAGTTTTTCGCGTTTTCTGCCTTGAAAATCTTGATCAAAAAACAGCATCCCAATAATTTCTTTACTGAATATTTAAGTTCACTATCAGAGAAAGCTCTGTGACACAGCACTGTTCTAGAATATTGATACTTTTAGTAGATGTAATCATTTATGCATTCAAACAATCTAAAATCTAATTTTTATTTACTGAGCTTATTTGAAAACGTCATTGTCGCCAAAAAAAAAAAATACTAACTATACCATCATGTAGAAAAATGTATCTACTAACACGTAGTGAAGAAAAATCAATGGGACCTCTTCCCAATTTCAAGAAACAAATTTCAAAATTTGCATATAAATGCTATGTTAGAAATCATTACTTTCCTCTTTTTTGAGACAACAAAGATGGATCCTTTACTTCAAAATAAGCTAAATATAAGACATTTTATAAGAACTCTTTCTGAAATTTAAAGATATAATAATAAAACAAAAAAACAATTAGGCGTTTTGCTTTAAAACATTGAAAAAATCTTGGATTTCCTTGTAAAGTATTTGTATAAAGCACTGTTTGAAATATACAATAAAACATAAACTCTGTTATACATAGATTATAATTTACACATTTCATAATATAACTTAGTTACGTTTTTAAAATCAAGTTTAGGGAGCCTAAAAATTCGACATTTTCGGCGACCAGGGGTGAAAGCGAGACGGAAAAGAGGAAAGGCTGGTAGTAAAACCATTTCAGTTATAGCTAGTTTTGGGGAGGAGTTTACTTATTCTTTTTTTAAATTGTTCAACAATATCTACTTTATCTTGGAAAAGAAGCAGTTTTATATATATGCCAGAATTATAAAAGAAATCTTGATAGTTACAGATATTTCATTTTTTTCGAAAAAAATGCTGGAATGAAATGTTTTACGTACCAGGTTTTTCTCTTTTCCGTCTTGCTATATAAGGGCTTTCACCCATGTCGGCGACCGACATTTCAATAAAAGTATTAATATTCCAGAAAAGTGCTGGCTTACAGAGCTTGACAAATGATGAACTTTAATATTCAGAAAAAATACTATTGGGGTGTTGTTGTTTAACCAAGATTTTCAGGGGCGAAACTGAATTTTTCACTAACTTTACAGATCATAAGTCTAAAAAGCTACGACGCCCCGTATAAATGAGTAAATGGCCATAACTAAGCTTAGGTATACTAATAATACAACAAAACTAAACTTAGGAATATTGTTTCTTTATATAGATACACCTCTTAAAACATACTTATACACTGGTTATCATAAATTAAGGAAAATTCACAAAAATCGCGATAACTCAAGAAATTACACATGGAATTTTATGAAACTTACCCACAATATACAACACATAGTAAGGTATTAAACAACATAAAAAGAAATTATCAGACATTAATAGTAGTATAGAAATTAGCACATGTATAAAATAAACAAATTGGAAGTATCGGTTTGCAATAGAAAAAGTACCTTTAATATGGAATATGATTGCCTCTAGAAGCAATACAGCACAAACAGCGATGTGTGATGCTTTCAATTATGCGGTCTATCAGTTCAATAGGAAGTGAGAGCCATTGCTCTTGTAAAGCAGTTGCAAGCGTGGCAAGGGTCTGAGGGGGCGGATTGATGGCAGATACACGCCTCCCTAGAGCATCCCAAACGTGCTCGATAGGATTCAAGTCCGGGGATCGAGCTGGCCACTCCATGCGAGTAATTGTTTCCTGTTGAAGATAATCATCAACAATGCGAGCTCTGTGTGGTCTTGCATTATCGTCCTGTAACAGGAAGCAATCACCAATTGCCCCGGCATATGGGCGCACATAAGCATCAAGGATGTTGTCTCGATAAACCTGAGCATTCACGGTTCCCCTTGGAAAGACATGGAGGTATGTGCGCCCTCCTAAGGATATGCCTCCCCAAACACAGACACTGCCTCTTCCGTATGCATCTCTTTCACGGATGTTTGATGGATGATAACGGGTCCCAGGTTCTCTCCATATCAAATAACGTCTACTGTCACTTTCTAGACTAAACCTGGACTCATCCGTAAAGAGAACAGGCCTCCATTGATCTGACGTCCAGTGGACATGTTGTCGGGCCCACTGCAAACGGTCTCTCCTATGGCGTGATGTGAGCGACACGCAAATGGCTGGTCGTCTCGCATACAGACCACCTTCGTGGAGCCTTCTGCGCACAGTTGACGTTGACACCAACCTTCCGGTGGCTGCAGCAAGAGAGGATCTAAGATGTGTCGGAGTAGCGGTTCTATTCCTGCGTGCACTTAATGTCAAATATCGGTCATCGGCACTGGTCGTAACAGTTGGCCGTCCTTGACTGAACCTCCTAGATGCCGAATCTGTGGTTTGAAATTGCCTCCAAAGTCTATGAACCACAGATGGACTCACATTTAGCCATCTGGCCACTTCTGATTGACTCTGCCCTGCCTCTAGTCTCCCGATGGCTCTCCATCGTAGTTCTTCAGGCAAATGATTCCTAGAGGTCATTATTACGAATTGGCTATCTCAGATTTTCAATGTCGCAATCACAGTAAAATTTGTGTGCTTTCTCTCAAACTTGGACTTTTATGCTCCAGGCAGATGACGTAAGCCGAGTGCAGCGCCACTAATTTGCATATTGCAATTTTACTCAGCTACTCTTAGTGGACAACATATGCAAATTTTGCACGGTTTGGCTTACTTTTGAAAGAGTTATCGCTATTTTTGTGATTTTTCCTTAATTTATGATAACCAGTGTATTTCATTTTAAAGGAAAAAAACCATGATTTTTACAATTTTCTTCAGGGGAAGGAAAAAAAGGGAGGAAAAGTTTCATGGGAGCTCAAACTTACACATTATTAATTTTTCATAACTTACTTCAATATAAAAATATCAAGCCAAACAAAAAGTACAACCATCAAAATTTCAGATTTTTGTCTGATTTTTAACGTAATGGCTTTTAACATTATAAGGGAAAATTTACGCATGATTTGTTTACTAAGATTTTTTATTGTACAAAAAATGTCCTACTTTCCTGTTTTTTTTTCTTTTTTTTATATATTAAATTTAGGTGAAGGGTTTTTTGTACAGATATAATAATATAATAATATATGAGAAAAAAGTTTGCTTGTTTTGAAATCTTTCATTAAACCTAACAGTTTTCTACTAAAAGTAGACTATGATGGAGGTTTATCAACAACCCCAAACAAACACATACCCTAATAAACTGAGTGAAAACACGCCAACATAATAGGAAGTCTAGACCAGAACAACAAATCTTTACAATTTAAACACGCATACCATGTTTATAAATAATTTATGTGTTAGAAATGTTCTTCATTATGCACTTGAATTAATGCGCAAAGAAATATGTAAACAAATCTGAATTTTTATTAGGCAGACAGATTTTCTGATAAATAGTAAATATTAGCTAAATATTAATAAAAAAGTCCAGACAAATTGAAGAGCAACATTTTATTAGGTACCTGAAAGCCATTTTTGTAAGCTATGTGGCATTATTTGTTTGACTAATACATATGCATCAGATTCTTTTAGATTGCAGTTTATCCAGTAAAGTGTATCATCTATTACTTTTCAAAAATATTTTTATTTAAATATTTTTAAAGAATTTCTACGTTGTTTTATAAATATTAATATATAATTATTACTTAACTGGGAGAAAATTGTTTTAGCATAAATATTATTAATATTTAAATAGTTTTATTATGGCGGTTACAGATTGTTTGATTTTTTAAATAAATATTTCCAATGGAATACTAATGTAATGATGGAATTTCTAATGGAAAATTTGCTAATTTTCAATTTTTGGATATAAAAAAGGTGTTAAGAGAGACCAACAGCAAAATAAACTGCTAACATATTCCCGAAAGCTCTAGTGGAAACAAGAAAAATTGTAGTGTTATAAATTATAACTATTATTGATATTTGAATAATTTTATTATGGCGGATATGGATGTTTTGATTTTTTAAATAAATATTTCTATTGGAGTATTAATGTAATATTGAAATTTCTAATGGTACTGTTTTGATAATTTTTAATTTTTGGAAATAAAAGTGATGTTTAAAAAGACCAACACTTAAATAAAATGTTAACATATTTCCGACAGCTGTTATGGTAACAAAAAATCGTAGTATAATAAATTATAAATATGAGATATTTAAATAATTTTATTATGACGTATACGGATGTTTTGATTTTTTTAAATAATTATTTTTAGTGGAATACTAATGTGATAATGAAACTTTTAATGTCATTTTTTATTTTAATAAGTAATAATTTTTATTTTCAATAATTAATAATTTTAATTTAGTAATTTTTAATTTTTGGATATAAAAGAGGTGTTTAAAAAAACCAACAGCAAAATAAACTGTTAACATATTCCCGAAGGCTCTTGTGGAAACACGAAAAATTGTAGTGTTATAAATTATAATTATTATTGATATTTGAATAATTTTATTATAGCGGATACGGATGTTTTGATTTTTTAATTAAATATTTCTATTGGAATATTAATGTAATAATGAAATTTCTAATGGAACTGCTTTGCTAATATTTGATTTTTGGACATAAAAGTGATGTTTGATAAGACCAACACTTAAATGAGCTGTTGACATATTTCCGACAGCTGTTATGGTAACAAAAAATCGTAGTGTAATAGATTATAAATATGAGATATTTAAATAATTTTATTATGGCGTATACGGATGTTTTGATTTTTTGAATAAATATTTCTATTGGAATACTACTGTAATAAGAAAATTTCGAATGGAACTGAAGCTAATTTTTTATTTTTGGATATAAAAGTGATGTTTAAAAAGACCAACAGTAAAATAAACTGTTGACATATTTACGACAGTTATATTATGGTTGCGAAAAAAAAGAAAAAAGAACTGCTGTGTTATAAAATTGTAAATATTAGATATTTAAATAATTTCATTATGACGTATACGGATGTTTTGATTTTTTTTAATAATTATTTTTAATGGAATACTAGTGTGATAATGAAACTTTTAATGTAATTTTAATAAGTAATAATTTTTAATTTCAATAATTAATAATTTTAATTTAGTAATTTTTAATTTTTGGATATAAAAGTGGTGCTTAAGAAGACTTAACAGCAAAATAAACTGCAAACACATTTCCGACAGCTATTGTGGTAACAAGAGAAATTGTGGAGTTGTTAAAAATCCTCTACGTAAAAGTTTTATTGCATTTGTGGGATTCGACTAACCATCATCATCGGCAAAACAGCCCGGTTTGGATCTTGGCCTTCTCTAGATCAGTTCTCAATACTTGGCACAAGATAGTGCAGGTTCAATAACCTAATGCTTTTTAAATCTGTGTTGTTGGCATCCAACCATTGAATTTTCTACACGCCCTCTAGTCATGGGTCTTTTTAGCAGGTGAGTTTTTATGAGATAGGGAGTTGGCTGGTCTTACACTGAACCTCCAACCTGGAGGGCCATGATGATCTATGTACCATGTCTCCCCTCGACATTTTCTGTTTGGATCACATTGCCTGTCTCTAAGATACCGGCATAGCTTCCGGGTCTGACAATGCACCACAAAAACCACAGTACCACGGTAAAGCGTGAATACTACACAAATCTCTATGGGGGCTTATACCAATTTCATGTTTTCTAGTTTTATTTGTCACTTTAACAATATCTCTGTCACTTTGTTTGAAATAAAAATTAAGACATACATATTATTAATATGTTTTTGTAAAAGCAGTTTCCTTCTTAAATTAAAATAAAATTAAAAATTAGCTAACATGCTTTAGATTTTTAATAATGGTTAATGGAAACTTCGACTGCCAATAAGGTAAATGAATGCAATTACTTACCATTAAAAAACAACCGTGGTTTTTCTAGGTGCATAAACATTTAAGAAAATGGTGACGAAAAATAAGCAAAAGTAAGTATTTTGATACATTTTTAACCACCAATATCTGCTTTTTTTTCATACCTCCTTCTTCTTTTGGATTATTTTTATATTTACGAATAACAAAATTTATACATTTCTATTTCCTTCTGGAAGTTAGAGTTTTATTTCGAATGATTTTAAACACTCACTATCACTTAGAAACTAAATTCATTTTTATTTATTTATAATCTATTTAATCATTTAATCGTTGTTACCACTATGACTTACATTGCAAATATTTAATGCGAAAACATTCTTTTATTTCACTTTCAGCAGTAAACTGAAAAAAAATAGGTTGGAAAAGTTGCTCATTTTCATCTCTTTGAATAAAATTCTGTATTTTATTAGTCATCACACACCTTTTATTAGTCGCCCAATGCATCACTGCATGAGTTCAGACTTTCACTGAATATAGAACTAAAAACAATCCAAGAGAAATGCATAACTATTTGTCTCTAAACAATAATTCTTTCAAATTTGCGCTTATTTTCTGTTATTTAGATCTAAGAGAAGCAATTGTTCCTATTGAATTTTAAAAATAAATTTTTGATAAATATTTCAATTTAAATGAAAAATAAAATTCTTCAAACTACTTTTTTTTTTGATTTTATATTTTAGACCAAATATAATTCCGATATTCTAATAGACTTTTTAGTAACTATTAGATTGTTTTTTATAATACCAATAATTTAATTTTCATGAGTAAAAAATATAAAATAGCAAAAATATATTTCTGTTTGTAACTTGAACATCAGAAAAAGTTTATAAAAGGGACACTGGTGTTAGATTTACGTCAAAGGGTTATTGTTTATTTCCTTTTTAAGAAAAGCACTTAGTATTAAATGATGATCCAGTAATGATGAAATCAGTAAAAATGAAATGACAAAAATAAAAATCTTTCAATAAAAATAAATCATTTCTTCTTCGTAATTATTCAAAAACTGTCTTCGATTTTAAAAATTTTAAAAATACAAAAATTGAAGAGTGATGTAAATTTGATTTCTAAATTTGTTTTAAATGTTTTTTGCGCTTGCGTTTATGTTTTTCAAATAAATTAAAAACATATTGTGTGAATTAAAACCTTGTTTTTATATTTTCAATAATTGAACTAAAAATTTTTTTACTGGAAAAAATTTTATAATAATCTTAGATTAAACTGAACAAATTTATCCATTCTTCTGTGCAATTTTTTCAATTATGAAAACAACTAAAGATACAACAAAAAATGCACATAAACTCAAAATAAAAATGAAATCCTTAATTTTTTAGGATTAAAAATCTTAAAAATTAAGCTGCCTGTTGAGCAGATTCTCTGAACACCTGGTATAAATGATCTTCACATGGTATAAATGATCTATATATTAACATCTTTAAGTAATTAAATTAAATACATTTTAAAGCCAAGTTTCTCATAATAATCTTTTTTGATCAAAAGAAGAAGAAAAACATCCACCCTTTTGTGAAATTTTCATATAGTGAAAAAGACTAAAGATAAAACATATAATGCATATAAACTCTAAATAAAAGCAAAATCTTCATTATTTAAGGTTCATAAATCCTAAAAATTAAACTGCCTGTTGAGTAGATTCACAGAACACCTCAAACATTGTACCACGCCGAGTTATACATTTAGAATTAAAACCCTCGTCATCTGCTTAAACTGTTGCTAAGATCTCCCCATTTCTCGTAATATATACCCTAATAATTGTATATTCTGGCATGTTTACGTTGTGCGGTAAAATACAGTAACTCTTCGTGACATTTTACATAAGCTACACGAAAATATTTGCCCCGTTAAAATGGAAAATTGCGAATGACAGTGCTAACGGATCGATATTTTATTAAGGCTATGATTGCATGGTGATTTCGGATGCAAACCGCGAATTCTGGATGAATCGTTTCGACGGAATAAATATTTTTAACGAGTTTAATCGCGGCATGGTCATTAATCAAAAATACGTGGCACACATGTCACGATTTGGTCACAGCATTAAAGAGGATTCCAAAGTCGTAAACTACCACTTTTACCAACAATTTAATAAATTACCTTAGTATATAATCCAAAGACATAAAATCGCCATTAATACTTAGAGGAATAATCGTTTTCAAGACATTTTTAAACTTATTATGGTTTTTAATGCAATTAGAGGGGTAAAAAAAATACCGGAGTTTGTTGAATCGCAGTTTTACTTCATTATTTTTTTTTTTCGGCGTGGGCGTAAGTAAATGGGGTTCTTTTTTCAAAAGAAAAGAGCTTAATTGTATTTTTTGTAAAAAAAAATAAATTATTATTTTTAATATGATTAGTTGGAAATAAGTAATTCACATTGTTACAATGATGAATTAACCATTAGCGTAAATAGAATTTTATGATTCAAAATGAGATATTTAATTGTGCATTAAAAGGAGTCAATTAAAAAAAATCTGTTGTGTGAATTCTGTTACGTTTCTGAAAGAATATTTTTGGAATAAAATATTTTACCAATAAATTGCTCTCAACTCGCAATAAAATGGGCCTCATAATCAGGATAGTATGTTCAGTAATAAAAGTAAAAAATTCAAAAAACTGTGTTCAATACACATCAGTGATCAAACAAACAAATACATAAATAAATAAATAAATGAAACTAGCTATTTTTCGCTTTTTTATTTTAGTTCATTATAATAAAGGAAATCTTGGAAGCGTTTTATAGCAATTAACCCTTTCGCGCCGACTGTCACAAATACGTGACAGCATAAAACCGTATCAATCAGGGTAAAAATATAAAACTGGTAATCAAAGTATTTCTTTAGCAGTTTATTTGTGGGCGGAGTTATAATTGTTTGATTTATTTCATTCACCAATACTTTGTTCAAAATAAAACTATTTAGTCATACTTTGAATTAACATTGATTATGTATATGATTAAACTAACAATAATTAGTGTAAAAGCAAAGTAAGTCTGTCAAATTAGTAACGACTACATTTAAGTTACCGTTTTTTATTTAATTACAACTTGATTCTGATTTTGTACGAATGCTTTTCTGAATCAACCGTCCCCAAGGGGTTAAAACGCCAATTTCCAATCATCAAAAAGTTATAGACTTATAACTTAATTACTTTTTTAGCAGTCAAATAACTTGCACTTAAATTGACCTTAAATAACATGACCTTGCACCAAAAAAATACCCTTAATAATTTTTAATCTAATGATTGGATCTTCGCGTTCTAGGACTCAAACTTAATGATACGTTAGGGTGACCACAAATATACTATTTAATTAGTGCAGACGATATTTTAAGTAACAAAATCAGACACAAAAACGTACTTTCTCTGAATACACATACCTTGTTTTCAACGGATTAGGATTTCTGACCCCCAAAATATTGGGCTAGCCACGAATACGATATCAACCATTATTTTTTGCATATTACTCGATTAATGTCCGGACACAGAATGTATTCTACGAGCAGTAAGCCAGTATTACCTTGAATGACTTTTGCTTTACGATTTTTCACGTACTAAGAACAAATCTTAATGTTTTAATGAGCTGACCTCAAGTATTCTAATTATTGCTGTCAATTACATGGCAAAAAAAATTATAAATTTCGTTACTTGTACGGTAATGACGTAATTCTAACAACAAAACCAAAATATATATGGAATTTAAGCCATTCAGTTGGTCATTTTTCCTTTCGCATGGTAACATATATATATATATATATATATGTGTGTGTGTGTGTGTTGTTGTTGTTGTTGTTTCTAATTCCACTTGTCACACGGGCAAGCTTGCTGGGTGGAACTGAGCAAATTTAAGGCAGTGTGTGCGTTTCTTGTTTTTCAGTGGTGCCATCTATGGCCAAGAATTCGAATTTTTCCACACCATACGTCACACCCGTTTATAGAGAGGACCCAATCATACAACCATTCAATCATTCACAGATCGTAATTTTGACCTGATTCAGTGAATGATCGATCTCCAATCCAGTACCCCCAGAGGTTTTGATTTGTTATGGGAACATGTAGGACTTCTGCGACTCGACTGATTTAACGTGCATCAGTCACTCTACTACACGGGGAGTCTTCGGCCGGAGGGGTTCGAATCCACGAACTCTCAAACATGGGCACAGCGCCCTAACGACCAGGCTATCCCGGCCTATATATATATATATATCTTTATATATATATATATATATATATATATATATATATATATATATATATATATATATATATATATATATATATATATATATATATATATATATATATATATATATATATAAAATTTGCATAGGCAGCACGAAAATTGGCTTCTTTTAACTTTTATTTAACATCTTATGATAAATTCTTTAAGGAAGTGGTTTCCCCAGTCCGGATATTGGGGTTTGACCATTTGGGTCGTAGTTTTACTAGCAGTTACGTCATGAAAAAGTCATGCAAAATTGGTCTGTCCCGTCTTTTATTCAGGGATTCTGTAAAGGAATGGGTTGCAAAAAAACATATATTGTAATCGAAAGTCATTCAAAAGAGAAAATTTAACCATCTTGATTCGTTTTAACAGTTGACATCAAACAGACTATAGGGAATTTTTGATAATTCTTTAACCCCTTGGGGACGGGTGATTCAGAAAAGCATTCGTGCAAAATCAGTATCAGGATGTAATTTTAATAAAAAACGGTAACTTAAATGTAGTCGTTTCTGATTAGACAGACTTACTTTGCGTTTACTTTAATTATTGTTAGTTTTATCGTAAATATCATCAATGTTAATTCAAACTATAACTAAATAGTATTATTTTGAACAAAGTAATAATGAATTAAATGAATCAAACAATTATAACTCCGCCCTCAAATAAACTGCTAAAGAAATACTTTGATTACCAATTTTATCTTTTTACCCTGATTGATCTGGTTTTTTGCTGTCACGTATTTGTGACATATATATATATATATATATATATATATATATATATATATATATATATATATATATTTATATATATATACCCTGTGGATAGTTAAAAAAGTACAGCGTTCTTTTTTGCTTGATATCAGCTGAAACGAGATTTTACTTTATAATTTGCAAAACTTACAAACATTATGTTTAAGAAAATTGAATCATTTGTAGAAATGTCTAAAAACGAAAAATATTTTAAATTTATATTTATTAATTATTCTACAAATAGTCTAAGCTAATAAAAGAAATTTTTGGTGTATACATGCATTTTGTTTTTAGTTCATTGGAAAAGAATGACAAAGGAACGACTTATCACCCGCTGGAATAATTCACATAGTGACAGTTTCATATATCTTAGAATTCTCCAAAGCGTAACTACCGAGTAATTTCTGGTTCAGCAGACCCACAATTCTGTAAAAGTCGTAAATAATATCACTCACCCAAACAAAGATTGGGGGGAAGAAAATAAAAGTCATGTGATTAGTATTCTTTCTACAGCGCCAAAAGAGCGCCAAAACACTGTTTTACGTGAGTTGAATTCTTGCAATTTGACTTAGAATGTCTAGCTTTACTGAAAAAGATCAGAAAAACTATCAATAAAATGTGCAATAAACAACCTTTCACTAAAAATATGTGGACAATTGCAAGTATTTTTCCCCTTAATGTGAAATATCGGCATTTACTAATCATTTAATGTTATTACCGTATGACTTTGTTGGCTTTTGTTGAAAAATATTTTTTTAGAATATATTTGTGTCTGTGTTTTATAAATCTGTTTTAACGTCCTGTTTTATACATTATTTTAGGAAATAAAAGTTTTAATAGACTTTATGTTTGATTTAGGAGCATATGTTTTGACTTAGAAGGCTATATGTTTCCGGAACACATTTGATCATGTGTTCGGCTACTCTGGTTTAATGCAGCTTTTTACATATCATGTTACAAAATATGAGCTTCTTATAGACTTTATATAAGAACCTTTCACTGAAAATCTGTGGACAATTGCAAGTACTTTCCCATAATGTGAAATATCGGCATTTACTAATCATTTAATGTTATTACCTTATGACTTAGTTGGCTTTTGTTAAAAACTATTTTTTTAGAATATACTTATATCTGTGTTTTATAAATCTGTTTTAACGTCCTGTTTTATGCATTAATTTAGGAAATAAAAGTTTTAATACACTTTATGTTTGATTTAGGAGCATATGTTTTGACTTATGTTTCCGGAATATATTTGATCATGTGTTCGGCTACTCTGGTTTAATGCAATTTTTTACATATCATGTTACAAAATATGAGCTTTTCAAAGACTTATTGCACTGGCCATTCATTTTCCTTTTCGAACTATTTCGAGAATATTTCTTCTGTAATTTAGTAATTTTGCTCAAAGTTGTTTTCTACACATTATATCACAATATGATGTTGGACAGGGTTAAATATAGAAAGATTAGGTATAATTCACTCGAAATTAATGATTTATTCCATTATCAGTTATCAATTATCAGCTATTATATTTACTTATCCATAATGAATATTCCATCCACTTTCGTTCTTTCATAGGCTTTATGACGAAATTGTATCTGTATGTTATAAAAGGTAATGGACTATATTAATATTAGCTTTCTCCCAAGTATCTTAATGGCATGAATTCTGAAACTTATTACTAAATTCTTACTACACTCTCGTTGCCAAGCATTATGTATTCGTCTTACAGAGCAATTACAGTATGACACATTATTTCAGCAAAATCCATAATCAGGATGATATTGTGGTGCCAAACGTACCGAAAATGCTACGCTAGAATTCGAAATTTGCGGTGATTTGGTCTTTGAACTGAAATATTTCATGCACACTATTTAATTCATTTAACATTATTTATATCTCATTTCACAGTAAAGTGCTTCATTTTCTGACAATTATATGATATTATGTATGTGATTTGTATTTTTTAATATCATTCGCCAATTACAGTTAATGACCTTTATTGGGTTGGGCTGAATTTATAAGAGGATCTTTGCTCTTTGCTTTTATCCTTTGTGTTGTAAGGAGAAGTTAGGTTGAAGGTGGTGTGATGAGTTGATAATGATGAATGAGTAAAAGTACATGATGTTCACGAAGAAAAGTTAAACTAATTCAATGCAAAATTTGCAGTTTTCCGGGAAATCAAAGTACAGAATTTTGTAGTTCTAGTACGCTTTTGGAGAGGTTGAATTGATGATAATGAATAAGTGAACATGCAAAATTATCGTGAAGATACCTGGGATTTTAAGGATTAATAGTTATCATGCAGAATTCGCACTGGTGAACAAATCTTTCGATGCATTTATACAAATACTTGATCTTGCCTAATTCAGGTGTAGGGATTGCAAATCTTAATTTAGTTTTGTACGTAAAGCTCCATATTCAAGCACACTTCTTCTTCGTGTGCTTCCAAACAAGTCATAATAATGAAGCGTGTGCAACCGCATAGGATGCAATTTTCGGACATGGGTTCCTATGCAATTTTAATCCTAATGGTGAGCCTTAATTTCCCTAGTTGTTTGTCACATCATTTATGAAGCCCCCTGTTATATAGAACGTTTTTAAATTTAAATATTTCGACATAAAGTAGACTGAAACTGTCAGTTAAAAAATCTGTATCTTGGGGAGAGAAAATGGTTGCAGTTATGAAATAAGTGTTACGAAATCTGAAATCTGTAGGAAAATTCTTATGCAACAGATAAACAAAACACAAAAATAATATTCCCTAGTCTTATATATTGAAGTTAATGGAGCATAATCAGGGATAGTATGCACCTGGAAAAATTTAACAGCTGCTATCAATTTTGTTATAAAGAAACTGAAAGTTTCCTAATATTAGCTTCAGCTATCGAATTAAAATTTCATATCTGTCCCCTTCGGATCTATATATATATATACATACCCTCCAACTGCTACGGAATTTCCGTAGTTTCAGAAATCTTCTTTTCAGACGGTAGCAAAATTAATGTCTGAATATTTAAAAAAAATTAATTTTAGCGTAACTTGTCCACTATTACTTATAAAAGTGCAAGCCATATGGCTAGATTCTTAAGTTTTGATAAAAGTTTTATGAGAGATCCATTTGCTTTAAAAATTTCTACTTTGCTTCACTACCACTAGAAAGAATTATTTTCAAAATCCTCATAAGTTGGAGGGTATGTATGTATAAATTTGTAAAGGGAAAATAAAATATTCTGGTTGTTACAAGCATAATAATTTTAAAAAAGTATATTAATATTGCTACGATTTTTTTATTTTTTCCAGGTGCGTACGAATCCTGATAATCAATTGCATAATCTTGTGTAAAATAAATGTTTGCATTTTAGAATAAAACTTTATATTGCTTTTTCACTATAATTGATCCTTTCAGTCACTTTAAACTCTTTTTATTGAAAATATTTAGTTTATTAAGCAGTTTCAATTAACCCCTTGGACAGGTGATTCTGAAAAGCATTCGTACAAAATCAGAATCAGGATGTAAATAAGTAATAAACTTCAACTTAAATGTAGTCGTTGCTAATTTTACAGACTTACGTTGCTTTAACTTTAATTATTGTTAGTTTAATCATATATATAATCAGTGTTAGTTCGAAGTATAACTAAATAATTTTATTTTGAACTAAATAATGGTGGATTAAGCCTTTTCGGGCCAACTGTCACAAATACGCGCCAGCATAAAACCGTATCAATCAGGGTAAAAAGAAAAAATGGGTAACCAAAGTAGTTCTTTAGTAGTTTATTTGAGGGTGGGGTTATAATTGTTTGATTTATTTAATTCACCGTTACATTAGTTCAAAATAAAATTATTTAGTTCCACTTTGAACTAACATTGCTTATATATATGAATAAACTAACAGTAATTAAAGTAAAAGCAAAGTAAGTCTGTCAAATGAGCAAAGCTTACATTTAAGCTACCGTCTTTTATTTATTTAAGTCCTGAGTCTGATTTTGTACAAATGCCTTTATGAATCACCGTTCCAAAGGGGTTAAATAAATCAAACAATTCTAACCCTGCCCACAAATAAAGTGCTAAAGAACTACTTTGGTTACCAGTTTTATCTTTTTACCCTGATTGATACGGTTTTAAGCTGGGACGTATTTGTGACATTCGGCGCGAAAGGGTTAAACTTAGATTGCAATATTTTACCTCATTTTTATTCATGTTTTATATCATAGTTATTTCATGTATTACCCACCAACGCTTGTATACATAATACTTTTCGTGAGTTTGTTTACTTCTAGTTTTTAATGAAAAAAGTTTATTTCTTTTCATCAGAAATGCTTATTTCTTAAATGTAATTATAGTCAATCCATCGTAAGACGAGAATTAACGTTCGGTGAGTTTATTTCAACGTGAGAACATCAGTATGCTTAAAAATCATTGTGAAGGGTTTTTAAGGGACTAATATTGACAAAACGAAGATATATCTCGATCATTAAATAAATTTGTAACGCCCACTGTAAGTTATTTTGCAAAGAAAATGTCTCTATAACAAAATAGTGTCATTCCAGACCTTTACTCGTTAAAATGGCATTTCAAATTACAAAAACAAAGAAATAACATAGTCTTACTGTCAAAAGCGTTAATTTACTGCTGCTGTTAAATTTTAAAAGACTCGTGGTAACATTGTTTTATGTTCTTGAGTTTAAGTTCTTACGTAAAACATATTTTAACGAATGGACTTGTATTCTAATTTTACCTTCAAGCGTCTTTTTACGTTGCATGAACCATTAGTTTCATTCTATGTTCTTAATAAGTTTTTAGGCGCTGACAATCCTGAATATTGAGAACGTGACATTTTTGAACCAATTGTTTTGCCTAAAAGGCCTTAAACCTACATTTTGAAGTGATGAAACCGCTGTCCTTAAGAATAGAATGGAATGACATTTGAACTTGAACAAAGGTGTATATTTTTTTCCTTAGCTACTTTTAATTAAAAATAATCGCATTCAAACAGAGACCGCTGTTTTTGGGAATAGAGTGTTACGACATTTGAACTTAAATAAAGTGGATATTTTTTTTCTCTCTCTCTCTTTAGCTACTTTAAATTAAAAATAATTGCATTCAAATGGATACCGCCGTCTTTAAGAATAAAGTGGTGCGACATTTGAACTTAAACTTAGTTATCTTTAGCTACAATTTAGCAATTTTAACAATTTAGCTACTTTTAATTAAAAATAATCACATTCAAATGAAGACTACTGCCCTTAAGAATAGAGTGACAGGACATTTGAACTTAAACAAAGTGGATATTTTTTTTTTATTTGGCTATTTTTAATTAAAAAATTATGGCAGTGAAATGGAGACCATTGTCTTTATGACTAGAGTGGCTGGACATTTGAACAGAAACAAAGTGTACATTTTTTTTCTCTTTAGCTACTTTTAATAAAAAATAATTACATTCAAATGGTTTCACACGCATGCAATTTATATTAATATTTCATGATATAATGAATAACTCTCTTTATATGATACCAAAATGGGCACATTTGTGCTTAATGGGTTTAATATAGACCTGGAAATTTAAATTTCAGTTAATAGCCAGTAGCCAATAGACTCAAATAACTTAGTAGCGACTTTTTCCAAAACGTAACGAGTCAGTGACGATATAGATGGTCCATTTTCCTTTAATAGCCACTTTTTTTGTTTGGATAAAATTATATTTAAAAAAAATCATATCATAAATAATCTACTGCTATTAAAATTTAACTCAACAATGATAATAATACAAAATTGTAACAAAATTTAGTTAAACATGCTGACTTTGAAGAACTTTATTTAAAAATATTTGGCGAGGAGAAATAAATTTAATGTATACTTTACAAATTTGAATTATATGAATCCGCCACGTGGCGAGTGGCTATTTCTAAGGCAATTTTAATATATAAAGCTCATTTTTAAATAAGTAAAGATACGTGACTCTAACATTTTATTACTAGCATTTATTTTGGAGACGACAGTTATTCAAGTTAGTCTTAATTTAGTAACTCGAAAAGTCTAACAAATTAAAGAACATATTAGTTTAATTAGTTTAAACCAATTCTTCTCATTTAAATCAGGGAACTGATGAATGCATGGCTTTTGCCTGCTGATTTGCAAAGGTTGTCAGACGCGGAGAAAAGAAAATTCAGAAATTAATAGGAAAGCCAATACACCATTAGATTTCCAGGTTCCCAAAGTGATTAGAAATAAAGTTGAACTACTATGCAAATTATTCGTATGTTAGTCGAAAAGTTTACAATCTCCATTAAATTGAATAGTTTGGGAAAATGAAACAATACTTCCATTTCTATTGTTGAAATATTATAACTCCATTAAAATCCCTAAATACGTCTCCTAAAAATCATTACATAGATCTTAGTAGTTATTGGTTTAATACTATGTATCACATATTTTATTCTCCTTTATAAAATGCCTTTTCGAAACAATTCCTTAATTGAGGGAAATGTCTATGCTTCCAAAAGCGCGACTCTCGAATGGTTTGACAGTTCTTATGAATAATTCTGGCTTCGCGAAAACTCTTTAACTACGTGTCACGAATAGCTGAAACTTTAGCTATTCGCGAACCCAAACACTTTTCACTTTCCTCTTGATTGGAGAAAGACAAGAAGAATGAAAAACAAAAAACATAAAACTGTGTGAATAGTTACATATTTGGCGACCTTTTGGTGCTGACAGTTTATGCCAAGTACAAGGGAAGAAGAGCTGTCTCTAAATCTTCCCTTTTGCGCCAAAATGATTTTAAAGGTCCTCTTTCCTGCGAGTTTGATTAAGGGTTAAGAAAGTTAGTGCCAAGGATGATGGGGAAATTACATTTTAAGACATTCAATTAACGAAGAAATGGTGTTGACGCTAGGGAAAAAATATGACGCGGGTCAAAATAACTTGTGTTTTGTGTCGCGGAACAGGCCAAAAATCCCTTCTTCGATAGCGTAACTGAAGTGATACTAATAACTAGGGAGAAAAGGGACAACAGAAGTGAACATTACTCTTATGAAGTGACATATAAGCCTTGAAGCTAGAAAGGTTCAAGATCATTACGGTATAAAGTCAAAGTAATATTGTATAAGGTTAGATATTGAGTGCTTTAACGATGGGATTAGGGAATATATAAAAGTATTTTTTCCCTAAAATAAATAATTACGTATTTATTTTTATTCTTCGTATTTAATGCAAAGATAACTTGTGCCTAATGAGTCACGACAAATTGTTACTAATCACAATAGTCATCATCTGATGGTGAAGAATTAATGGTAACTATATGATGATAAAATAAACTTATGAATAGTGAGTCACGACAAATACTTATTAGGCACAGTAATAAGCGTTCGATTGTGAAGAAATAATGGTAACTATATGATGGTAAAAGAAACTTATGAATAGTGAGTTACGACAAATACTTATTAGGTACAGTAATAAGCGTTTGATTGTGAAGAAATAATGGTAACTATATAATGGTGAAAGAAACTTATTGATAGTGAGTTACGACAAATACTTATTAGGCACAGTAATAAGCGTTTGATTGTGAAGAAATAATGGTAACTATATGATGGTGAAAGAAACTTATGAATAGTGAGTAACGACAAATACTTATTAGGCACAGTAATAAGCGTTTGATTATGAAGAAATAATGGTAACTACATGATGGTAAAAGAAACTTATGAATAGTGAGTTACGGCAAATACTTATTAGGCACAACAATGAGCGTTTGATGGTAAAGATTTAATGGTAATTATATGATAGCAAAAGAAACTTGTGAATAATGAGTTACGACATTATTCCCCACAATAATAAGCGTTTGATAAAAATTTAAGCAAACATATAATGGTAAAAGAAACTTCCTCGTCTGTAAAGAAAGGAAAAATTTAGAGTATTGATTCTAATCCTTCTGTTTTCAGCATTCACTTTAATTGTGATTTTTCAAATTTGTTTAACTACTGAAGTTAATTTGACCGATTGAGTTTCTTAAACTAATAATTAAAATAATTAAGTGAGCATTAAAACACTACAAAGAGAATTTCGAATTACAAAGTATAATTTCAAGTAATAAATTATTCATTTCATTCGAATTTGAGAGGATTTGTTTTATTAATTTGTTCCTGATAGAAAAATTTAAATAATGCTTGCATTCATACATAAAATAAGATATAAAAGTTGTTTTAATGTCTATTCGCCTTGCCTAGATTTTCAAGAACAAGATACAAAATAAATGAATACATTATAAACTGATTCTTAGGTCTTTTGATAGAGAAATCGAAGTATCAGTTTGATTTTCACTTTAAAAAATATATGCATTTAATAACATGTCGAACGCATATCGACGTTGCTGCGTTATCGTTTCATAATTTCAAATTTGAAGTTATTGTAGTGCATTTACGTCACACTAGAGCTACACAATGGGCTATTGGTGACGGTCTGGGAAACATCCCTGAGGATGATCCGAAGGCATGCCATCACAATTTTGATCCTCTGCAGAGGGGATGGCACCCTGGTTCGGAAGCCCGACGACCTGCACGTGAAGTAGGGCACTTTACGGTAAGATAGTTTAAAGAGGACCAATACCGCACACCCTCGGTCCCTACGCAGACTAATTCAAGTAGTTACCCACCCTCTCATTAACCGCAGCCAGTGATGCTTGACTTCGGTGATCTGCTAGGAACCGTGACTTAATGATCAGTCCACTGCGGGACTACATATGATGACTCAAAAAAAATGTTTTAATTGATTTCAGGAATGCTAGGTAGGTGTTGAAGTTCATTGATATATATATATATATATATATATATATATATATATATATATATATATATATATATATATATATATATATATATATATATATATATATATATATATATATATATATATATATATATATATATATATATATATATATATATATATATATGGTAAGAAACTGACGCGTCTGTAGTTGTCTTAATGTCTTATAAACATTCAAGAAAGATTCGCAGCATTTCTTTCAGAAACATAAGTCTGCATGATCTAATTATACTAAACAAATATTGAAATAAATTATAAAATCTTTCAAACAAACTCGTTTGTTTAGAATAATCTCTAAAAGAATGAAATGTAGAAAAAAATCCAATTAAATTGTTAGAATATGAAACATTCGTATTTTTGGAAAGCGTAGGGGTTTGCATTTTAGTTTTAAAACAATAATATCGAAAAGTACAAAGGTTTCAAAAATTTAATATCGTCTTTCCATTAGTTTACTTTGAAAGTAAAAGCTAGGATCCGATGCCTATTTAATCAGCCCAATTAAAAAGGGTAATTAAAGAGATAGCGTTAAACTTTGCTTGATTTAACTCAATTAACCCTTTAATTACTTAAAGATTTATCAGAATTGTATTATGAAATTATTAATTTCTTTGAAGAATACATTTTCAGTTTCGGGAAACATTCTTTGAATTATTCTTCAAATTAGCAAAACACTCTTTGAAACTTTGTGAAGACAGATGTTACTTCAATTTTTTAAAATGTATGATCTTATTTATTAAATAATTTTTTTATTTGAAAACAAATGATTAAAAGTCATAGTACAAATAAAAAAAAATCATTTAAATTGTGCAAAATGTGTAAGGAGAAGCTAAACTTTAGCATTCAATTTCGAATTTTTCGATAACTAAGTTCATTAGTTATAATTATTCTTAATTAGCAAATAGGAAAAAATAAATGCTATTTTGAATTTAAGGAAAGTAATTTACATTACATTAAAAGTAAATTGTATTAATTACAAGCACATAAAAATTAATTATCTATAAATTTCAAATAATTTGGTTGAAGTTAATCATTTCAAGACATGCGAGTCATATATGCATTCTCATGGTGGCGACAATCAGGGTAAGATAGATGAAACTGGTAGCCAAACTACTTTTATAGCAGTTTATCAGAGATGCCAACTTGCTCCGGATAGCAAATATATATTTTAAAGTGGTAGTTAATCAATTGTGATTCTTGGTTTAATAAATTCAATTTTGTAGAATTTTATCCACCACTATTTCTAAGTAATTCTTAGGGTTATACAATTCACCACTTTCTAATAATTATGTCATGCTAGACTTTTTAAAAACAAGCAAAAGTGGTAAAATATTTGCAAAATTTACTTAGTAGTTATTTACCGTTTTTTTAAAATTATTTTGGCGTGTCCGGAGCAGTTGGCATCTCTGGTTTATTTGCGGGCGGGGTAATAATAGCTTGCTTTTTTTAATATACTTCTACTTAGTGCTAATTAAAACTTATACAATTACAAGAAACATTAATTGGATGTGTTAGACAGAGATGCCAACTGCTCCGGCCACACCAAAATAATTAAAAAAACGGTAGATAACTTCAAACTAAGTTTAGCAATTATTTGACTATTTTTGCTTGCCGTTTAAAAGGTATAGCATGACGTAAGTACTATAAAATGGTGAAATATATAAGCCTACGAATTATTTAGAAAGAGTGGTGAATAAAAATCTACTAAATTAAATTTATTAAACCAAGAATCACAATTGATAAACTACCAATTTGAAATATTTATTTGCTGTCCGGAGCAAGTTGGCATCTCTGGTGTTAGATTCAAAGTGAAAGCAAAATTAGGTTTGTCACATTAGTCATGCCCAAACTTCAGTCACAAACTTTTTATTTTTTAGCAACCTGATTCTGATTCCGTATGAATACACTTATAACTCACTCCTCCCGAAACAATTAAAATATAGATCTATTTCCCATGTCAGAGATTGTGAATAGATATTTTTCATATATTAGCATAAGACTTTAGACAGAAATATCAGCTGTTTTGAAATTTCAACGTTCTTTCGATCCCATTAAAAGCTTAGGAAACAAATAAATGCTAAAACCAGAAGAACCAGAGAAGTGCTCGTAATTTTTAATTAAATTTCAAATGTTTCAAACAAGTAGTCACAGATTACATTATCATAAATATTATGTCAAACTTATAATGTTTAGAGAAATTGATGCTGGATTAAAGAGACAAATTGTTTTTTACTGATTTTTATCTACAAAAATACATTAAGAGATTAAAGGATATTTGCAGGGATTGAACAAAACTATGATGCACTTCTATTGTTGTGGTCGTCTGCCATTGAGGCTGAGGGGGTGCGATTGATCTTATTCTTCCAGTGACGCCATCTATGGCCAAGAATTCGACTTCTGCAACACACATATGTCACACCCGTTTATAGGGCGAACCTATTCAAACCTCCATTCATACGTCCAAAGATCGTATTTTTGACCTGAACAAGAGAACAGTCAATTTCCAACTAAGTACCACCAGAGGTATTGATTTGTTACGGGGACATGGATGACTTTGTGACCAGACAGATTTAACGTGCACCAATCACCATTTACTACAGGTGGAGTCTTCGGCCGGCTTTATTCAAACTCCAGTTCTTACAAACTGAGTTCAGCGCCTTACTTACCAGGCTATCCCGGCCATGAAGCACCTCTACAATAGCTATAAAAATAATCCGTAACTCAGAAGCAATTGTTTTTGGAAGATTTATCATGGCAAAACTGCTGGCACAGTTCGAAGGATAATAATAGAAGCTTTTAGAAATGATGTTATTTTTACCCAAACAATCGCTTCGACCAAAGGAGGAGATGCAGTTAATAACTTTTTTATCTTTAATGCCGGCAATTATGAAATCATTCTTTGGGATTGTAAATTTTACATTAGAATTATTTTTAATTATAGAGGTAATAAAAAAAAGAAATTAGCTTTTTACTTCCTACGCTTATTTTGGCCGATGCAAATTTGCATGGGTAGGAAGTACACCATTTCAAAAAGCTTCAAGCAAAGTATTTCAAATTGTACCTACAGTTTTCAATGTAAAATCGTTAAAAACATTTGCTGCTAAAAGAAAGACTGTTAGCATAGAGTTAGTACAGAAGTATTTCCATATTTTTGTTCAACCTCGGTATATAGATGCTAAAACTGCTCAAGAAAACAAAATTATTTTTTCAGCAATATTTCTGTTTTCCCGTTTATCGCTTCCTACGCTTTGTAGGGAAAGTTTTCAAATGATATCGAAATTTACGTTTTTAAGGATAATTTTCGTTTTTTTTTTTTTTTTTTTTTTTAAATTTGTTTTAAAGTTTTTTTAAGTGCACCTCAGCATGCAAGCTGTCCGAAGATTCACAATATTTAGTTTCAATTTCCCAGTGTCAAATTTTTATAATAAAATGAATTTTTTCTACATTTTGTAAATTTAGTTCTTTGGAGTTAGATTTCTCAGTTTAAAAAAAAATATCGATAACAAAATAGCACATATCGCACCAACTGTCACAGTTAGGTAACAAAAACATATTGTAGCAAAGCATTACAAGTAACTTCCTTGTCGATTTACAAAAACGTCAAATGCCCGCGTTATATGACGAAAACAGAATTTTTTTTATAGTGACTTAAAATATGGCAAAAAAGATAACAATTGCATAACTGTTCAAAAGTTTCTTACGTAAGGGTCTTAGAAATTTAACTGTTGCAGCCATTTGATTCTAGAAAGCTAACAATTAGGTAACAACAAGCACTTATCGGATGCAAGGATGGACATAGTAGCTATCTCAAGCTAAAATATATTTTTCCAATATCCACCTAAAGAGTGACCTTTTGTCAATACAGGTATCTGTAATGCAGATTTGTTGGTCACTCTTTCAGGGGCAAAAAATTTGGTGGGCCAACGTTGTTTCCACAGTAATGACAAATAGTACAGAGAATGAAAGATTATCCATGCCTTGCCCTGGATTCGAACCCAGAGCCTTTCTGGTGAGCTGAAATATGAAGTCCCATTAATTCAGTCGGAAGAGTTGTCGAAAGTTTTGGTCCTTTAATATTAAGTCCACTTTTTCCGCTTTTGGGCATAACTTCAAAAAAGTTTGGCCTACATATAAAACTAGTATATACCGAAAGATAGTTTAATGGAAAAATGATTTGGATTAACTATTTCGAATTTGTTATCATTTTTATTTAATACTATTCAAAATGTTTTGAATTGCAAGACGTCGAAACTTTTAACGATTTTTAAACTATGTTATTTTAAATGACAAATTCTGAAACAAAACAAAATTGAACAAAATATGTAAATTTATGAAAAATTTAAAAAAAAAAAGAAAAAAAACGTATTCTAAATTTTTCAAAAACTTTCGACTGATTTGTTCAAATTCAGTTGTTTTTCAATAAAAATTACATAGCTTAAACCGATGTAAAAATCTGTAAGGGGTTCATTTGAAATTTATTTGACTATTATTAAATACAATAATTCTTGGAATTTTTCATTAAACTATTTTTGAATTAGCGAGTTTCATAAGAAAGGGTAAGATTTATCTGAATCGCATAATTAGCTTTTAGATCTAATGTGGAGATTATATTGTGGAGTTCAGATTATATTGGGGATTGTTAGATTATATTGTGGAGTTTAAAATATTGAAAAAAATATTTTTAAAACACAGAATATTTTAAAAATATGGAATGCTTCGAATATTGAAGAATATATTGAATATTGAGACAGCACTCATGGACTACCCGTAAATGTCAAAAACCTCTCAAATGTGAATGAAAATAAGTCCCTAAACAAATTGGCTAAAAAAATATTTTTATAAATACTTTTTGAGCTGTAATGTTTCGGTCAAATTAATAATACTATTTTTTGACAAAACGAGGTAATATTACAGAAGATTAAAAAAAATTAATACGAATTGGCCTTTATTATTGCTTAAAAACACACGCTGAACTTCCTAATAATTTAATAGTTTCGTCAATACAAATTTTTTTCATCTTCAGCAAGATGCAGTACAAGATATATATATGTATAACATTTTATAAATATTTACACAGTGTGCCGAAGTCACGTGTTGCCCATGCGCAGAGGAAGTTTACAAGAAAAGTACATGTGGAAATGTTTGCTAAATGTTTGCTGTAATGTTTCGGCCAAATTAATAATACTATTTTTTGACAAAACGAGGTAATATTACAGAAGATTAAAAAAAATTAATACGAATTGGCCTTTATTATTGCTTAAAAACACACGCTGAACTTCCTAATAATTTAATAGTTTCGTCAATACAAATTTTTTTCATCTTCAGCAAGATGCAGTACAAGATATATATATGTATAACATTTTATAAATATTTACACAGTGTGCCGAAGTCACGTGTTGCCCATGCGCAGAGGAAGTTTACAAGAAAAGTACATGTGGAAATGTTTGCTAACACTTTTTTATAACTCTTCAATGGCGATTTAGCACAAACCTGTTTGTTTCAACTTCCAGAATTTTGTTACGTTTCCTCCTAACTGTTATGTATTTGACACATTTCTGCAATTTTGGGTGCTGTACGGGATTTAGTATCCTTATTTTTAGCCATGCCTTCCACTTAGTCTGTCTTATATTTCAAATATTTTGCCCATTATCACTTGAAATTGTGTTTACATTGTTGTTTATCCTCAAAAGTATAAGTAAAAGAAAGAAAACGCGAAAAATTAGATAATAATTATAAATGTGGCTACCATATGAATTTTTAAAAAGAATTGCAACTGCATAATCTCAGATCCAAATATAACTATTTTTTACAATTACGAATTTTGAAATTTTATTCAATATACAATTTTGAAAGAATATATACAAGAAGAGAAGAAAGTAATCCCAGCACCTGCCTGCCTCACCTTTCCCCTTACTGGCTTCAATGGTGCAAATAAATAACATAGCATATACCAGGCTTCTGTATATGCAATAATTTTCCAAATATTTGTAGTGATCAAATTGTGGTGATCGGTTTTTTATAAAAAACAAAAATCTATTTTATAGTATAAAATTCACTATAAAATAGCTATTGAACATTTTGAGCAGACCTTGGAGTGATGCATGCTGGAGTAAAAAATATTTAACTTGAAGTGTTTGCTAAACTTTAAATCGCTTTAATTAGTAATTTAATTGCTACCACATAAATATTTGTGGCGGACGTTTGGGAGCTCTTCTACTTGAACTTTTAGGAAAACATTTTTGTGTGTGTTTAGAGTCGATTAACGTAAAGATTATAGATTCTCTTTCCTAAAGCTTTTACAGTTTATAACATTTTAATGTATTTTACATTTTTTAAAGCACAATAAAATGTAGTTCACAAAATTTGTAGATAGTAGAATATTATTTATTTCTTAATGTCAGATCAACTAGAACTTAAAATTAGAGAAATATTTTCCACTTTTATCGGTAAATTAGATTTTGTGCAATTTATTTCTACTTAATTTGGTTTATTTCTAACGTAATAAATAATAAAAGGAAGTTTCTTTAGGTAATTTTGTTAAAACCATCAGCCTTGTCGAAGGTATTAAATATTGCGCTACTTTCAATACATATTGATGGCTTATTTTTTATTAATTTGCAAAAGTACAAAAGCGTGAATTTTCCGAAATACTCTTCTGACAAACTTTTATGATAGATTTCCGCGATTCATTGCATAGTTAACTAGATTATGAATGAAATAATGTTATTAATATTCTTAAAACAAGTTCTGAATTAAAAGCTAACTTCTTTTCTTGCATGATATTATACAGTGGATACATTATATTGATTAACTTCTTAAAAGAATTGTAAACCGTCTAAGCAATGTTTTATTTTAAGAATTTACTACAAAATATGAATTAAATTATAGTTTGGCAGAGAAGACCAATCAAATTTTAAATAAAAGCAGAAATAGAAATTACATTTTTCTATTTAGATTTGAGATATTTTGTTGTGAAAAGAAAACTCATGGAAATGCGTAAGGGTATAGCGAAATGTTTACTCTTCTTTTCCCAAAGGTTTACATACATGAATGTTTTTTGTTCTGTGGGGAAAATATTTTCAACCATTTGAGTTTTGTACGTATAGTTCAGTGGTAACTAATGAAGTAAAAATTTTTAAAACAAGCTAAATTCTAATAAAATATTCATCAAAACCGTAGAGAATGGCCATTCTTCTATTATACTCTAATTAGTTATAAGAAGTAATCTTTAAAAGTTGCGTTTATTCTAATCCATTAAGACATAAATATGCTGCCTTTTCTACCACTAGAAAAATTTCTTTTTTGAAACAGTGGAAATTTTAAGCAATTGAAGACAAACCTGCCAACTTTTGCTCCTTCCAACATTGATTTTCCGAAGTGATAGTAAAATGTTAATTGGAAAATAAATTACTGACAAATTTTAATATTTTACAAGAGCTTATTGTCAGCAAACTATAACAGGGTTCATACGAACCTGGAAAAAATTAAAAAGGGGTAATATATATATATATATATATATATATATATATATATATATATATATATACAGACCTGCCAACTTTTAATCCCTTCCATTATCATTTTTCCCAGTGGTAATAAAATGGAATTAAAACTTCAATTTTAAGCAAACAAATACGCTGTATTTGAAAAAAATTAAGTTGAGCACCATGATAGTAACGCATATTAATATATAAGCTTAATTTTTGTAAGAATAGTGGTGATCAAAATCATTTAAAAATTAAATTTATAAAAGAAAAAAAAGTATATATTTATTACCTCTTTAAATATGAAAATAAAATCTCCCGCAAAATGCGGGAGAGTTGCAGGTATGTATATATATATATATATATATATATAATTATATATATATATATATATATATATATATATATATATATATATATATATATATATATATATATATATATATATATATATATATATATATATATATTATATATAATTAATTCGTTCCTTTGTAATGTAGTTAAGATCAGTCTTAATTAAATTTATTAATTTAAGAATGAAAAAGAAAATTAAAAACTTTACTGTCTGTTTAAAACATCAGAAGAATTAGCATCTACGATTGAAGGATATAAACAGGACTCTCATGGGTCCACCAAAAATGTTCACGTTTTGAAAAACTGCTCATCAAAAGAATTTTCCGAATTTCTCAACCACTTCAAACTTGATAATGTTCTTCTATAAAGTATCCAAACTTCTATATATGTAGTACGTTTTCAAATATTTGTGGTTATTAAGAAAATTTACTAATCAATATTCAAAGTCTCGAAGTAACATAAAGTGTTTTTTCTTAAATTTATTTTTGTAATTTTTCTTACTGGTATGTAGATACGTAGGTACCTAATGGTAAACGTAAAATAGCAAGGCTAGACATGAGAAAGGTACATCTACCAAGATCTGTGCAAAGCAAAGCTAAAGCTAAGAGGGTGTTTAAAAGGAAAAAAAAAGACTTGGAGACTTATGTGCAATTTGGCACGAAGAGGAGAGGTAAGTAGCTAGGTAGGCACTTTATTTTTTAACATCCATAGACATAGATTTAAAGAAGAGGGAAATTTTTCTGGATTCCTGTATCCGTGATACTGGTCAGTGACCGACCAGAGGACTATCGATTTTACAGATTTTGCAAGTACTATTTTATAAGTACAAGTACAAGCACTATGTGGGTACTTGCACTTAGTACAAGCACTTAGAAGAAAAAAAAAAGACTTGGAGACTTATGTGCAATTTGGCACGAAGAGGAGAGGTAAGTAGCTAGGTAGGCACTTTATTTTCGTCATCCTAGAGCCACTCAATGGGCTGTTGGTGATGATTTGGGAAACATCCATGGGGATGATCCGATGACGTACCATCATGATTCTAATCCTCTGCAGAGGGAATCTTATTCGTGAGGCCACTTTCTCAAGATTTAACATCCATAGAGGTAAGTAGCTAGGTAGGCACTTTATTTTCGTCATCCTAGAGTCACTCAATGGGCTGTTGGCGATGATTTGGGAAGCACCCATGGGGATGATCCGATGACGTACCATCATGATTTTAATCCTCTTCAGAGGGAATCTTAATCGTCAGGCCACTTTCTCAAGAATTAGCATCCATAGACATAGATTTAAAGGAGAGGGAAATTTTTCTGGATTCCTGTATCCGTGATACTAGTCAGTGACCGACCAGAGGACTATCGATTTTACAGATTTTGCAAGTACTATTTTATAAGTACAAGTACAAGCAGTATGTGGGTCTTAGCGGACTCGATGATCGATCCCCGACCCCTCGGCCCTTTGTCCAAATCTCTAACCACTGGGCTACTATGGTCCAATTTTTGTTGAATTTTGTTAATTTTGTTAAATTGTTAAGTTTTGTTAATTTTTTTAGATTAACAAATTATATATTTTTAGTATTTAACAAAAATAATTTAATTTTATATTAAAATTAAGGAATTTATAAATCGATTTTCTTAGCAAATTAAGCAACAAACGTTTCTGGTTTATAATGGTTTATCATTCCCACAAAATGCCTTCAATTTTAAGGCCTTTAAAGTTTCGTAATACATACAATTTATTAAATTGCAAAAGTATATATGATTTTAATGTGTAATATTTTAATATATATTTAATATTTTCAACATTGTTCTAAAACATAAAATGTAGTGACTCTCATTTCAGCGAGAAAATATTTTCAAAGCATTTTTAAATTTAATTTTTAAACTTTGCGTTACAGAAAGAAAAAAATTATGCATAACGAAGTTTTAAATCTTTAATGAGATTCACTTAAAGAAAAAAGAATCCTATTAATATTATAAAACACTTAGTGACTAATAAGAAAATCATTATAGATAAGCATCATTGATTTTGATTCACAAACTAATTCACAACATACGCGCAAAAGCGTCTAATTCTATATTAATTTAAACTGATTATTCTTTTAATAAGCGTTAATTAAATTTCTTAAAATAATTAAATTAAAATGACAACGCTTTTTAATTTACGAGTATGTTTTTATATGAAGAGGTTTTTTTTCCGTCTTCTTCTTTAGAATTTTTAGGTTAATAAGAACTAGTTTTATGTTCACTTTTTTAACGGCTATTTTAGAGTGTTCCGCTCTAATCCTTGCTTGACATGCACTAAACCTTCGGGAAAACTTAAAATATGGACCTAATTAAAAGCGTAATATTAATGGGCCATGATTGGATCTGGATTTTAAGGGTCATCGTGTAAGGGGTAATTCAGTTAAAAGCTTTTCTCTTTCTCATAAAATTTAACATCGTTTCTTTTATCTAATAAGACGAAATTTAAGTTCTTTGCTTTTTAAAGGATATATATTTAAGAAGATATTTTGTAATAAATTTTAAAAAAATATTTATTAAGGAGTAATGCATTCACTGATACTGATATTGTTTTTGTGATATATATTTTGAATTAGTAACAAAAAATTCATGTAATAAAGGAAACAACAAAAAAAAGGAAAGCACATAAATAAATTTTTACATAATATATAATTACATTTAAACGCAAATAATACATAAATATTAAAAATAATATTTGACATTACATAATTGAAGAGTAATGTTCAGTAAATGAAATTATCCGTAAGGTTTTGTAATTTTTTGTAATGTCTTTTGTTAATAAATAAATAATTACATTCCGAGAAAAATAGTTTCAACATTGAACCACAAAAATAAATAAATGCACTCCTAGAAAAATAGGTTCAACATTGAACCATGAAAATAAATACACTCCTTGAAAAATAAGCTCAATATTTAAACACAAAGACTAATAAATACACTAGTAGAAAATTAGTTTCAACATTGAACCACAATAACTATTAAATACAATCTTCGAAAATTAGGTTCAACATTGAACCACAAAAATAAGTAAATGCATTCCTAGAAAAATAGGTTCAACATTGAACCACAAACCCAGAACCATAAAACATATTATACAGCAAATTTAATATAATATTTTAAAGTTACAGGTATCGCCCATATTTTAAAGTTCAAAAATCTAAATATCTCAAAAAAAATATGTATTTGTTTAAAAACAGTAAACAGGAGAATGATAAATACATAAGAATTGAAATTAGCATTACGAGGTTTAAACAATCTACTGCTATCCTGCCTAAACTAAAGAAGCCGTATTTTATAGATATCATTAATCTATATTATAAAGGTTAAGAATTCGAAAATGTCGAATAAAATGTATATTTTTCTGAGTGAATACATTTTTGACTCTAATTTCGTTACTGAAGGTATTGTCTGCCGCAAATAATTAGCATATTTAATCTCGCTACCATTAAGATTGGAACTTAGTAAGCGAAAATAAGATAATTAGATCCGAAGTTATTTTGATTGTTCGTTTTTTTTTCTTTCAGGTTTTGTGTCCTGTGCAGTCAGAAAAATTTTTTTATCCTTACTTAACATTCACTAAGCTTTCTGGAAGGTTTAATATATGGACCTAATTTAAAGTGTAATATTAATGGGCCAAAATTGGATCTTGGTTTTGAGGATCATCATGAAAAGGGTAATTTAACTAAAAGGTTTTCAATTTCTCATAACATTTTAAGTTCTTTTCTTTTCAAAGGATATATATTTAAAAAAGATATTTTGTAATAAATTATGAAATAAAAAACATTTATTAAAGAATATTGCATTACAATTATTGTTTTTGTAATATAAAATTCTAAATTATAATAAAAAATTGTTTTTGGAAAAATATAAAAAACGCATAAATACATTTTTATATAATTACATATATATTATTGCATTATTATATGTAATAATTACATTTAAATGATAGTAACACATCTATATATAAAATGCTGTTTGAAATTATATAAATAAAGAGTAATGTCCTATAAATAAATTTATTGTTTGGCAATGATTTTTGCTGAAAATTAAATGAAGAATCCTAGAAATAAAGACTCCTAGAAAAATGGATTCAACACTGAGCCACAAAACCAGAATTGCAAAAAGTATTAAATGACATACTTTATACCATATCTTAAAATTACAGCTATTGCTCGTTTTTTGATGGTTAAAAATCTAAATTCGTCGAAAAGTTTAAAAAAAGGTATTTGTTTAACTCCTTGACACAAAATTTTTATGAAGCATTATTTTCATACTTTTTCGATAATTTAGTATTAATTCAGGTTAAAATAAGTGAAAAATATTATATTTTGCATTATAATAATTTAAGATTATGAAACACAGCATGAAACATCGGTGTCTTACTAAGCGTTGAATTTTTTTGCGTTTAAACATGGCTCACTTCCAAAGTTTTATTACTCACAAATTTGCACTTATTTACAGTTATTTAGATCTGAGAGAAAAAGTTATTCATTATTGTAATTTCTTTAATTCTTTAATTTACAGAATCAATTATTGATCAATTTTTGAATATAAAGGGAAAAAAAATCAAACTACTATTTTTTGCATTTTATATTTTAGTACAGAGATAATTGCTTACATTAAATGCTATTTACTGTGACACCTGCTGCTGAAACTTGTGAGCTGTCTCATTTCTACTTAAGCTGGAAATTGTTATATTAAATAACATATCCGCTTCTCTAAAATCAAGATCTAAGTTGTTTCTAACAGACGATAATATAATAATTGACGAAAATACCAGCACTCAATTGTATGAGGACTTAAACACTATGCTGTTCAAATGATAGAGCGATCGCCCTCCAATGAGGTGAACCGGGTTCGAATCTCAGTGATGGCTGATTGATACGAATTCCCCATCCCGCACACATCGACCACAGTGCTGACGTGAAATATCCTCAGTGGTAGACGGATCATGGGTTAGAGTCCCTTTGCCGTCAGGCTAATCGTGGAAGGCTCCCGAGGCCATCCTTTCTATGTAACGCAAATGCGGCTTAGTGCCATCAAAAAGTCCTCAACGAAGGCAAATTTCTCCCAATACTTGATCCAGCAGTTTCCTTGTCTTCTGCATTGGGTTCAAAATCACAAGGCTACGGAGTTGAACATTAGTAGTCGTAAACCTAAAATAGGATCGGCTGTTTAACGACGGTTATAAAAATTAAATTAAATTAAATTAAATTAAATTAAATTAAATTAAATTAAATTAAATTAAATTAAATTAAATTAAATTAAATTAAATTAAATTAAATTAAATTAAATTAAATTAAATTAAATTAAATTAAATTAAATTAAATTAAATTAAATTAAATTAAGACAGATCTTTATTATAATATACAACTTAGTTTATGTTCTGTCTCCACATTTCATTGCACTCTCGAACTACTGAAAAAAAAGCCAGATTCTCCTAAAATGTGGATTTCTATAGTTCAGGAGTTACTAGACACCCTCACGTCTCGGAAAATGCCTTATTGAAGCCCAAAATACTATTTTTCTAAATCCCTATATCGTAATGATAAATAAATTATTTTAAATAAACAGTAGTATTTTTTGACAGAGGCTCAAATTATAGACTATAATGAGAAGATTGCCGAAGTTGATTGCATTACCTCAATCAGGAAAAAAAATCACTAATTACCAAACAAAGTGTAAAATTTTTTTAATATTTTCTAAGCAAATCCTGTGATTAATTTTAATAGAAAAAGTTTTAAGTAAATTTTAATGTAATTAAAGTTTAATACGTATTAAAAGCAACAAAAAGTACTATGCATGAATATTTGCACAATTAATTTAAAGTAAAAAAGTATATAATAAGCTAGATGTTAAAGCATCATTTTTCTTTAATAAGTAGGAAAAAAAATGAGGTACTATTCCAAGAAACATAATCTACTAACTCCCGTAAATCAAAGCAATAAAAAATAAAATTTTTCAGATAAACAGTGTTATTTGACAGTAGTACAAATGAGATACACAATGGTGAGAAAAACTAACAAAGCATTATTTTTACAGGAATGATTGCTTTACCTCATACAAAAAAAAAGTACTAAGTATCAAACAAAGCGCGTACGAAACCATTTGACAAAGGAAAACCAACGCCAAAGCAACCGTCAACAAATACTTTTCCATGCCCATGAACATGTCATACAATACTTTGATTAAGGGGGTTATAATAAAAAATATCTAAAAAGACAACTAAAAAGTAACGAGCCTTACTTTTGTTACTATAATCTTTCTTTCCAAGTTAATTTTTTTTCTGCAGTTGTCATTGTTCTTTAACAACATTTCAAGCTGTCTGGGGCAATTTTTTCAGGCTAATTTTATTTTGAAACCCTAATCCCAAAAGTTTTAGGGAAATAAATTTAATACCCAATTAAATTTCATTGGCTTAAGCTAAACATATCTTTTGTTCTATATTAAACTGTTTGTACTTAAAAAGATTGCTTTTTAAAGTACCAATCCAAGCAAAAGACAGAAAAAATAGATAATCTTTATTAGCTTTAATTTATTTCTGCTTTAAATTCCTCTAAATGAATCTAGTGAAATTAAAAAAAAAAGATATTGCCATAGCTTAAAATAAAAACGTATGGCTTAGCAGCACACAGTTCGGTAAGCAACGATGGCAAAATTTAATTTCTGCAATTGTTAGAGACAATGTAAAAAGTAATGCTTATTTAGTAGTTTAAAACAACCTATTTAATTAGAACAAAAGAATAAACAATTTCAGATAAATAGAATATATATCTTTAAATTATCGGCCTTTTTAAAATTGTGTTCTTTCTAAATGAAATATAATTTTAGTTTTTTCTGTTGGATCAGATAATCACTATTAAATGAAATTTTGTTACTTTTTAAAGATTTAGTAACAATGGTTTGTAAATTGCTATAATTATATTCATTTTATTTCTAAAGGATGATAACCAAAATAATGTTACGTTTATTTTTATGATGCAAATTTCCCATTTAAAATTTAATTAATAGTTCTAATAACCTGATAATATTCAAGTATGAATTTAGCAACAGTATTTAGAAAAATTAATATTATGAAATCAGCAGAAAAAATTAAAGAAGAATCGTAATTTATATCTATTTGATGTTATATAAGAAAGTGACAAAATCCGTAATTTTAAATAGTAAAATTCAGTGCGTTGTAGAGAGCTGAAATATTATTAAATCGAGATTAAATTGAGAATAAAGAAAAAAAATGAAACATAAGGTTTAATGAACGCAGATGCATAAATAAATTAACAAATAGAGAAAATCAAATAAAGAGAAATTTTTATGAAAGTTTGGATAAAAACTCGATTCCTGGGAGAGTATCACATTCGACTTCGCAATATTAATTTATTTTGTTTCATCTTTAGATTTTTCAGTGGATGAAAATACCCAAGTAACATCCTTGGAGTGTTTTAAAAACATAAATATATGAAATAAAGAAATAAAAAACCGGTCGAGACCTTGTTTAAGTATCACCTCCTACATCAAAAGGCCTCCACACGGTCTTTTAAAAGTAGTCCGCGCAGACTGTTTAAAAAGTGAACCAGTTGTGTGCATGAACCCAAAACCTTTTATAAAAGTAATTGAGAGAAATTTATCATATATATTTGAGAATTGAATCTGTAGTGGTTGACATGTGAATAGGGCAAACCAATAATATTCATAAATAAAAATATTTTTTAGTCATATATTTACTACCACGTTCTTATTTTAACTAAAGTTTGTATTAAATGACTCGTTCGGAAAGTGGATATCCTTCACAGTGGTCTGATCAGACTACCTATAAAAAAACGTGTGGAGGCTTTCAGTTATAGGAGGCGTTGGTTTAACACGTTGAACACCACGCTAACTACAAATTAGCATTGCAAATACTAGACAGATTTTGCTAGTTTTAAAAGGTTTAGCATGGCATATATGAAAAAAGTGATGATTTATGTAAGCCTACGATTTGTTTAATAATAGTGGTGGATAAGAATTTACTAAATTGAATTTATTGAACCAAAGAATCACAATAATTAAGTAAATTTTGAATACATTTTCTGCACTTCCCTAAAAGAGTGTAAATTCTATAGTTCTATATCATGCTATACGCTGTCAGCCAGCTGTTTTTTTTTGCGGCCTATGTGAAAGGTCAGTGTCAGCAAGCGGTGGCCGACGCAGCCTAAATGTAATTTCAGTGTCAGCCACCGGTGGTTGACGCGGCCTAAATGTAATTTCAGTGTCAGCCACTGGTGGTTGACGCGGCCTAAATGTAATTTCAGTGTCAGCCACCGGTGGTTGACGCGGCCTAAATGTAGTTGAGTGAATCAATGCGAAAGTCAAATTTAATACTGGCAGTTACAGCTCATTTTACGAAAGTGTACATTCATAAATCCCTTGAAGAGAATGTTTTTTTTTCCTACTGTAAATTTATCAACTGTTTCTGTAACTGATGTCTTAACTTCTTTATTTATTAAATTACATTATTTTTCAACCACAGAATTGAAAGTTTTCATATTTGGTATGTCTCAACCAGAAGCTACAAATTTTTTAGCAGAACGTTTTTCAACCGCCCCAACACCATCCGGCTCACCCTTTCCGTGCACACCTTTGACGCAGCCTAAATGTAATTTCAGTGTCAGCCACCGGTGGTTGACGCGGCCTAAATGGAAAGTCCAGTGTCTTCAGTTACAGAAACAGTCGATAAATTTATAGAAGGAAAAGAACCATTCTGTTCAAGGGATCTATGAATGTACACTTTCGTAAAATGAGCTATAACTGCCAGTATTAACACTTGGTTTACAGGATGTGTCATTTTGACGAAATTCGAATTTTATAAGAAAAATTTCAGAACCCGTTAGCATTTTTATTTTATCTCTTGCAATGACTTTTATCCATTGATCGAGGTAAATTTATATATTGAAGTCTATTTTCTTCAAGCGCGTTGAAATATTGAATTTCTCTTTGTGGCATACCTATATCTACGGGTATGCGCAGGGGTGAAAGCGAGACGGAAAAGAGGAAAGGCTGGTAGTAAAACCATTTCAGTTATAGCTAGTTTTGGGGAAGAGTTTACTTATTCTTTTTTTAAATTTTTCAGCAATATCTACTTTATCTAGGAAAAGAAGCAGTTTTATATATATGCCAGAATTATAAAAGAAATCTTGATAGTTACAGATATTTCATTTTTTTCGAAAAAAATGCTGGAATGAAATGTTTTACGTACCAGGTTTTTCTCTTTTCCGTCTTGCTATATAAGGGCTTTCACCCATGGGTATGCGTCAGTTTGACCATCACCACCTACATCAAAAAGCCTCCACACGGTCTTTTATAAGTAGTTAGCGCAGACTATTTAAAAGGTGAGCCAGTTGTGCGCATGAACCCAAACCCTTTTATAAAAGTCTAGTCCTAGTGTTTAGATTTTACTGGGCACCTGGGCCGCGAAGCGGCCCCTATCCCATTCATCTGGAATTTTTGAACAGTTTTGGTTGAGCAATGAGGTAAGCAAGCAATGGAGTTGCTTTTATGAAGTTTTATAAAAGTAATTGAGATAAATTTATTATATATATTTGAGAATTGAATTTGCAGTGGTTGACAAGTGAATAAGGCAAACCAATAATATTCATAAATAAAGCAAATTTTTAGTCATATATTTCCTTATTTTAACTAGATTTTGTATTAAATGACTCGTTTGGAAAGTGGATATCCTTCACAGTGGTCTGATCGGACTACCTATAAAAAACCGTGTGGAGGCTTTCAGTTATTGGAGGCGTTGGTTTGACGCGATCGTAATTTAGCCAAAATTTTGAGTAAACATGCAAATATCACCTCAATAATAAATAGGAATGTACCGACAATACTTCGATCCGTTATCCGATATCGGGTGAAACAAGTGATAAACAACTGTTGCCGATAAGCAGTAATAGAAAGAACAGACGCAGAATGTCAATTGATGCCAGAGTGTCAGATTTTGAAGGTTTCAGCTGCTTAGTTCAAGAATTGAAAAATAAAATACTTGAATATTTCATAAATATATATTTCATATTTTTATTTCTTTCTTATAGTATATAGTTACATTAATTTCTAAGTGCAGAGATGCCAACTGCTCCGGACACGCCAAAATAATTAAAAAGCGATGAATAAGAACTAAGTTAATTTTGCAAATTGTTCGTTCGTTGTAGTGGAACTGGGCGTCTGAGGCCCTACGGTCCTTTTCCCATTCATTTTGAAATTAGACTAAGAAACATACATGACAAAAATAAAGTTTGGGGAGCAAAATGGAGTTCGCGAGAGAGAAAAAAATGGTACTTTGCCATTATTAGCAAATTTTGCAAATATAAAGTGGAGAATTATATTAGCCTACGAATTAATTATAAATAGTGGTGGATAAAAATCTACTAAATTGAATTTATTAATCCAAGAATCACAATTGATAAACTGCCACTTTAAAATATATATTTGCTGTCCGGAGCAAGTTGGCATGTCTGCAAGAGCTGTAATATGCATTCGTTCATGTGTCAAACTGACGCATGTTTGTAGAGATATATAAGCATACCTGCCAACTTTTACGCATTTGGCGTAAAATTTTATTTCTAAATTTAAAGTGGTAGTAAAATGTAAGCTTTCCATATATTTTTTTGCATTTATAAACTTAATTTATAATCTTTTTTAAAACCACTATTTTTAAAAAAATTAAGCATGTATATTAATATGTAATACTGTTATGGTAGTCTGCCTAAGCCGCTTTTAAATACTGCGTATTTTTTTGTCTAAAATTTTAACTTAAATTCCATTATACTACCACTGCGGAAAATCATTCTCGAAAGAATCAAAAGTTGGCAGGTATGTATAAGAAACGTCCGTAAACATAGTGTTAAATGTGACTGTAACAATGGTTCGCTAAACTACTCAAATTTTCGTAGCACAGTATCAACTCTTCATTTTGATATTTAATCATATTCAACTGAGCATGAACCTATTAAAGCTGATTCTGAGATAATTAAAGTTAATAGTTGGGTGGCTGTTCAATTCGAAGATGAACTGTTCTAGGTAATTGAACTGAGTTTTAAACTAACCTATAGTAAAACTTATTTTAAATGCTGAGATCAGAAAAATTCCTAAGATTATCATTTTCATTGTGTGAGTAGTTTTTGTAGTCGTTCATAACGATATTAAACTTAATTTTAATTTTCGGGCAGGCTAACAGACTGCTTATCACTTTAAGGGACAATTGAAAAAATACTGTGTCAAAATTTCTAAGAATATCATAATTTCAAAAATTCTTCCCCAATGTCTTCCAGTCATTTTACTTTTCTGAAAGCTTCAAGATTTTACGAAAAAAATTTTGTTTTCATTGTTTTAACTGTTTCCTGGTAAATTAAAATGTAAAAAAATTAAAAACTATCTCATTGTGTGAGTTACTCTCTCATTTTCATTATACTGAACTAATTTGTTCAAATTGTTCACAATAATTATTTTTGGAATTTATTTACATAAAAAGGTTGAGTTACTTACTACTATCATAAAATGACTGTTTTCTTAACTTCTAAGCAATAGGTCATTTTCTTGACATTCAAAATTTGGTGAATTTCTATTTTTTCTTCTTCTTAAGAAATGCTGTCTGTAAGATATTAACAAATGTAGCTAAATAAATATACAGAAAAAAATATTGTAAAAAAACAATTTGAAGACCATTAAAGTTGGCAGGATTAGCAACTTCAATCGTCGCGAAGTAAAAATGAAGGGGTTAATTATTTAAATGAGAAATGCGAAACTGCCAACTTTACGTGATTAGTGAGGTTGACCTTAACCTATTAATGAATACCTAAAAAAATGGTCTACTATGTATAAAAAAAAAAAACGAGAAAACAAGCTTTTTTTTGTTTACACCAAGTTAATGTATCTATCTGCTAATTATAATCTAATTTAGAAGAAAGACCTATGTGTTGACTTCACCCTAAAACTTAAATATTTATGTTATTAATATATTAGGGTAAACAGAATTATCTGATTTACGCAAAATGAACTCGAATGGTGAAACTCTTGGGCTAACATTTTCTTCGAAGAATGAACCATCCTTTTGTAAAGACACTAGACCCACATGGGTGAAATATTAACCCAGATAAAAGAGTGAGGAAAAAAACTGAGGATTTTCTATAGAATTGAAGTTGTTTTCAAGTTATTTTACAGTCAACTGTAAATTTTCTGTAGTGCAATCTTAACAGTAAAAATATTTCAGTTATTTATTCAGTTATTCCTCAGTAATTTATTTCATAAAGAATTTTAGCTATTGTTTACAAAATTACTGTTTATGTAAAGTCACTTTAGAAATATAAATTTAAAAAATAATGAAGCTTTAAATCCGTTGTTATACTGCAGTAATTTTAAAGTAATTATACATTCATTGTTTCAGAAGTATGTTTTCTGATATATCTGCAGAAAATAATGAACTAATGCAGAAAAAAATGAAAATAACTTTCTGATGTATCTTTAGGAGTTCGAATCCCAGTGAAGACAGCTTAATATACCTTACATTCCTTCAACAGATGAAGCATTTCCAGTAGTCTGCACTCCCTAATTGTTTTCACCGGATTATTAAAGTAGATACAAAAAAAACCCATTTAAACAAAGAGCCTAGTATTTCCCCTTTCTCACGATATATGGCACCACTAAATTGACTAATAGTCCTGCATATTTACTGTAAATTTTTTGAGGTTAGTACTATAACAAAACTACAGTAGTTTATAAAATTGCAAATATTTTATAGTGTATCAACCACAAAAATTTTGCAGCGGAATTGGCCAAATCACCACAATTTTCAAACTGCAATTTTTTAATAATTTTTTCTGCGGTTTAATTTTAGGTGGGAAGCTACAACATTATTTTATGAATTTTAGAATATATATATGCTACTATACTGTGTAGTTTGGAGGATTTATTGTTTACATTAGCTTAAACAGCATATTAAATTACTCGGAGGGCAAAGTCCTTAATGTTTAAAGCGCAGGAAATTGAAAAAAAAACACCAGGATTTTCGAAATTATTTTAGTTTGGCTCTCGTAAAAATATTAACTTAAATGAATTTTTCAATTAAGTTGCTTACTTTATGGTTAGCGTTATAGGTGGAAATTTCCAACCAAGACACATCAGATTAACTTACCCCGTTTTGTCCCGAATATATATATTGAAATGATACAAAAAGTGGTTTTATGGAAAAAGAGGTATAATATATTTTCGAAATTAATTGTTTTTTCTACTGTTAGGGCATTCAAAAAGTCTTTAATAGATCAAAAAGTACTTGCTCCTTATAATTCTAATCTAGTCCTAGTGTTTAGATTTCACTGGGCACCTGGGCCGCGAAGCGGCCCCTATCCCATTCATCTGGAATTTTTGAACAGTTTTGGTTGAGCAATGAGGTAAGCAGGCAATGAAGTTGCTTTTATGAATGTTTCAAGCTCTTTGCTTGAATAACTAAAAAGGAATCAAAAATAAATTGAGCAGCTTGCTCTAAACTGTGTTTGTTTGATTTTGGAGTTGTTCAGAATTGTATCAGCATGAGTAAACGTTATTTTCAGAAAGGTTGATGAAATTATTTGTTTTGATAGTTATGATATGAGGCGTCGGAGGTGAAATGTGCAGCTATTGGTCTGTAGTTTTTATCTTTGATATAATTTTCAAATTTAAAGATTTCATTAAAATTTGCTGTTTTACATTCTATGGCTTTATCGAAAAAATCCGCGTTTAGCTTGTATATATGCTGTGATAGAGTTGGTATTTTTAGGTCTGCATGTATATTGGTATTCCGGATGAACCATCTTGCACAGGTTATTTTTCTAAGGATCTTGTTTTGGCATTGGTTTAATTTCTTCAGTAGATGTTGAGGTATCGTTGTCCAGGCAGGTGAGGCATAGGTAAGTATTGGGCGGATCATTGCTGTATATCTATAATTCTAATCAGATCATCTAATCAGAAGATCTAATCAGAAATAACTAAATCATTGTAGTATCTGATAATCTTTTAATTCATCCAGATAAATAAAAATGCTGAAAAAAGTTTCCCACCACAATGAATGTTTTTGAAAAAAGGAACTGTCTTAAATATATGACGCTGGGCGCTAACCGGTTAAAACCCTGGAATCTTGTTTTATTCATTATTCATATGAATACTAATTCCCTTGCTAACGACATTAGTTCCTCACCACCTCTACATTGAGCACGGAAATGTGTTTTACCATGATTTCACCCTCTCGGCCTCTTTGGTTCTTCTTGTTCTGATTTTCATCTTTTTTTCTCTCTCGCCTGCTGAGCTCTCTCTAGTTTTGTTTTTTACCCTTTTTTTCCATTTTTCGCTAGCAACCTTTCGTTTTATATTTCAAATCTCTTTTGCTAATCCACGTCTGGCTACTCATTAAAATGTGTGCCTGTTCTTGAGGATTTGAAACATGTCGACTATTATTTCCTATTTATTTATTTTTGCATAGAATACAGTTTTTAATCAGGTGATATCCTACCACTTTAGCTTCTTGGGATTATTCCTTCAAAATATAACTTCTTTTACTAGTATTATTATTTTTTTGTGAAACCGAGTGCCTCTGCTCTACTGAAAAGAAATTAAAATATGAAAGAATTAAACTACAATTTTGAAATTTTTAAAACAACTACATGAGGAAGTACAAAAGTTTTTGAAGTTAAGGTATCCGACTAGTCTGCAGAACTATTTTTTTTGTAAATATTGATATGAAAGTTTAAATAAACTTGTTTATTTGTTTTATTGTGTGTGAAACTATCAAAAAAAGCATTATTAATTTCTTTAAATGACCTTTTTTAAGTAAAAATATGGCATTTTTTTGCATATACGCTAAATTCCGTAAAACAATTTTTATCGCCTAAAACAGAAAATCCTTTAAAGATTTTATTTCAAAGACCACCAATTATTTTTTGAACTATTATCTTAAAATCAAGTGAATATACTAATAAAATAGTAGTTAAAAAAGCAAATTTTTAAAAATCTTCTTATTTGTCTGCGAAAACACATGCATAAAAAGGGAATTCTTTTCTTTGTCTAAAGTTGAAAACTTGTGCGTGCTATAAATATAAACACTCATGAAAAATTGTAGACAATTATTTTAAAAACAACATGATATATCACATTTAAGGTAGAGATGTAAAATGTGTAAAAGCTGATTTTGATATAAACACATTTAAAGACTTAAAATCATTAGTCCATCCAATGTTATCAAAAGTGCTATAATTTGTTAATAATTGGACTACATACAAAAGTAAAGTATTTGTGGAAAGCTAAGAGTACAGGAATTATAAATTAATCTCAATTTTGAAAATTCTGCCCCGAATCATGTTTTTGCAATCAGATACCTTAATGAAAGTCAGATAGTTTAATGGGATAAAATCCAATGAACCTAGTTTTATTCCTATTTCGATTTCAGGTAAAATGCCTTACTCATCGTAATTATATTTAAAACATCGCAAATGTTTTATTCTTCACAATGATATCCTGTTTTATTTAGAAGCAAATTTGTTACTGTTATCTATTCTCTTTAATTATTGTGAGACAACAGAACTCAAAGAGATGTGCGTCAGATTCTATTCATTTTCTGGTCATTAAGCTTTTATTCTTAAGATTGAACTCACTGAAGCGAAAACTAAATGGAAACATACCAACTTTTGTTAACTTTCTTTTTCTTAATTAAGTATGCCTTGTTCGACACTTAGTTGCATATTCCCATTGAGTGGTCAATAAAACAGCTTGGTTTTCTCAACTTTAAAGTTCATTATTTCGAAATGAAGTTACCGTTTTAGGATTCCTCACGCATGAATAGAAGAATGAGTAAGCTTTTATAACAGCTATAATCATTAACATACCTAACTGGTGTTGAAATAATTTATCTATTTTTGAAACAGTTTTAAACAAGCTATTGGAACTCATTTACATTATTTACGACTGAAAAATAAGCTTTAACCCTTTCGCGCTGACTGTCACAAATACGTGCCAACATAAAACCGTATCAATCAGGGCAATAAGATAAAACTGGTAACCAAAGTAGTTCTTTAGCAATTTACTTGTGGGCGGGGTTATAATTGTTTGATTTATTTAATTCACTATTACTTAATTCAAAATAAAGTTATTTAGTTATACTTTGAACTAAAATTGATTATATCTATGATTAACCCCTTGGGGACGGGTGATTCAGAAAAGCTTTCGTACAAAATCAAAATCAAGTTGTAATTAAATAAAAAACGGTAACTTAAACGTAGTCGTTGCTAATTTGACAGACTTACTTTGCTGCTGCTTTAATTATTGTTAGTTTAATCATATATATAATCAATGTTAATTCAAAGTATAACTAAATAATTTTATTTTGAACTGAAGTAATGGTGAATTAAATAAATCAGACAATTATAACCCCGCCCACAAATAAACTGCTAAAGAAATACTTCGATTACCAGTTTTATATTTTTACCCTGATTGAAACGGTTTTATGCTGTCACGTATTTGTGACAGTCGGCCCGAAAGGGTTAAGCTAACAGTAATTAAATTCAAGCAAAGTAAGTCTATCAAATTAGCAACGCCTACATTTAAGTTACCATTTTTTATTTATTTACACTCTGATTCTGATTTTGTACGAATGCTTTTATGAATCATCCGTCCACAAGGGGTTAACTTGGAAGGTCTCTTTTTTAACAAAGTTGAAGTGCTTAGGGCAATATAATAGGCCAGAGCCTGGGCAGCTTAGGGGGTAAAGCGTTCGCCTTCTAATGAAGTGAGCCGGGTTTGAATCCCAGCCATGGCTGATCGATACGAATTCCACACCTGGTTCTCACCGACCACTGCGCAGACGTAAAATATCTTCAGTGCTTGACGGATCACGGGTTCAACGTCAGGCTAAATAGAGGAGGTTTTCGTGGTTTTCCTTCTTTTGTAATGCAAATGCGGATTATTTCCATAAGAAAAGTCCTCCACGAAGGAAAATTTCGATCAATATTTAATTCGTGGGTTTTCGTGTCTTCTGAATTAGATTCAGAATTACAAGGTTACGGAGTTGAACATTGGTGGCCATAAATTAAAAACTGGGTCAGCTGTTCAACGACGGTTATAAAATAAAAACATAATAAACCAAATTTTAAACATGTTCTGAAGCTAAAAAATGCCAAAACTTTCTTAAAATTTTAAGCAAAAAAAATGCTGTAATTTCTACCTATCCAATAGGATATATCATTTTACCATGTTGTTCCCCAGCGGAATTCAAAGAAAATTCAAATGTAGACCGAATGTTAAGGTCTAGTTGAATTAAAAAATTAAGGATAAATGTGACTTCATACTAAATTTTCAAAATCTTTGAAGTAATGAGTTCACCTTGGAGAAAAAAAAAACTTTTCTTAACCCCTTCTTTGCTTAAGAGGTAGTGATTCACCTCTTTATAATGATGTGAAAAGTGCCTTTATGAAAAAATGAAAGTGGTACGATATTATACTTAAATTAAGTGGACAATTTGTAGCATCAGTTACTCCTTGTGCTTTATAAAGTTTACAATTATCTAATTCCAGATTAAAAAATATATTTATCTTAAAAACGAAATATAGTGGATTCGATTTTTTTTTTTTTTTTGTTTCTCCGCAATCAATTTTTAAAAGTTAACTTTAGAAGTTTTTATTAGTTTGAAAAAAGGGAGTTGGTCCTGATATGGGAGCCGGTACTTAATTTTCTAATAAGTTATTCAACAAATACTGTAGAGCTAACAATTTTCAAATCTTTTTGGTAGCATTTCTTCTAGTGGTAGCTAAGTTTATGTATGATTCTTTGCTTTATAAATTTTATTCAAAGTTAATTTCTGCACCATTACATAAAAAATTTTTAAAATTGCTTATGAAATATCAATTAATTTCAGATAATTAGTGGTACGGCTTTTAATATGTTGCAAAATTACCCACAATTTTGAAAGCTTTTGTTTTTAATTGCATTCCACTTCATTAAAATATTTTTCAAAAAGCGCATTTGGCTACCCTTCTATCGTATCGCAACTTCAAAAGCATGCACATTTAATAATATATTCTGTACCTTTAACAGGGTTCCCACGGTTTTTAAAATATTTTAAAGTGGTAGCCAAAGTGATATAGATATAGATGTTTTGAGCTATGAATAAATATTTAATATATATGGGTGCAAAATATTAAGAAAATATATATGTGTGCAAAATATGACTTGTGAATAATTTCGCAATTCACAAATGAAAGATAGCTTTAAGTATTTTTCAGTAGCCTTAAAAAATCATAACTACCACTCATATTTTTCCAGGTCGTGAAAATCCTGCTTAAGAAATATGTAAAAATTTTAACCCTTTTCTAGGAAATTTTTTGTTGAGAAAAAAAAATGGTAAATATCACATATTTATTTTATTTCAGTATTAAAGGCCCAAGGTGCCATGCCAATCCACAAAACATTCCATAGCCTTAATGTAAGGATAAACATTTCAGCGTAACCCTGGTTGTGCCTTTATAATTATTGAAATGCTTAAATGCTGTAAATATCCATAAATAATTTAATCTGCAACTTAGTAACTACCTAAAAAGATCCAATTACGGAATTCCCATGACCTGAAATATATAAATAAGTGGTAGCTAAGATTAGTGAAAAATGCTTACATTTATCTTTCATTTGTGAATTACGAAATTATTCAAGAGTTATTTTTTGCACACATATATATTTTCTTTAAATTAAACATTTATTGATAACTTAAAATATCTAGATATACATCACTTTTGCTACCACTTTAAAAAAAATTCTTACCGTGTGAACCCTGTAATTATAAAGAACACAATGTTTTAAGTTATTTAGACACTGAAAAATGTGAAGCCTCGCCACAAAAGTAGAGGATCAAAATAGTTTTTAATATAAACTTTTGAATTATTTACAAATAGTGGTGTAGAAAAATATTTTGAATAAAATTTGCAGAATGAAGAATAGTATATTAAAACGTAAACTTAGCTACCACTACAATAACTTTCACCAAAAACTGTAATAAGCTTACAGCCATGTATTAGGAGTTACTGAGTGTTAAAGTTGGAAAATTAATCATTGCCAATCTTGTTTACACAACAATTCATTGTGTAATGGAATATTTTTTTGTCTCCTATTTAAGTTATTTAACACGTTCACGCCGGGGTGACCCACCGGTGGGTCACGCTAGATTGTCTCATCGGGCAGCGCACCGGAGTAAAAACTGGTAACAAATAAATTAATTTTTTTAGTTTTTTTCAGGGAATAATAAAAATCCATAACTACCAATTGTTTTTAACGGATGCAATTTTAATATTGAATTGCTTCTTCGCCGTGATAAATTTCCTTACAGTGAATTGTTATTGTTGAGAATAGATTAACTCCTCCCGAATATTATCTAATATTGAAATAATTCTTCTACCAGTATTTTCTCTTTTACGTCCCGCTTTCAGGCGCAACACCCGGCGTGAACGTGTTAAATGTGTTGAATATTATGCACTATTTCGAAAAATGGAAAACGCGCAATATTATTTTAAAAATAGTTGTTTAAAATATTCAACACGTAAAATTAATTTAATCAAAATCCACGTTTCCAAAACGAAAAAAAAGCACTATCTGTGAAAGACTATATTAATATAATGGATATGCTCTTAAAATAATTTTTAAAATTGCTAATGAATTCTTTATTTTATGAAATCATCTTCATACGTTGCTGTAGACTTCTTAAAGTGAGAATAGAATCACGTTTGATTTTTATTTTAAGGCACTCTCATTCCCAAGACAAGTAAAATTGAAACAAGATTATAGCTCCAATCCAAGGACTCATTTTCTTATAAATGCATAACACTCATTAATAATTCATTTGTAACTGCGGACAAAGTTAAAAGAGGCAATTAAGGAAATTTCAGTTAAATTCAATATTTAAATTATTCATACATCCACTTAATGTACCGTTCAAGGCACCGAAAATCTGTTTCGAATTGAATAACTCTCACGTTTTGTTAAAAGGAAATAAGTAGTCGAAGTGTTCTGCTGACTTTAAGTCGTTGTCCTACTCGACCAAACAAAAGCCAAGTTCCGGACTAGGTAATGACTTTGTCGGTTCTCATTAATTATCCATGAGAAATTTCCAATATTTGTCGATTCTTTGCGGAAACTGTGGACTTTCACAGGCATACACACCCATTTTCTTGATTATTAACCTAGTTAGAATGATTTCAAAGACTTTAAAAATACTAAGAGCATATTTGTATAATCATCAATTTAACTCATTAACATCTGGTTTTTTTTAAAAAATAATGAACATATTTGTATTTACTAATTCAGTTCAGTTTGCTGCAAGTTAAATTTACAGAAGGTTGCATACATTTTTTAAACTCACCCTTATTTCAGTTGTTTATTTTCTGGTTATCTGTTATGATAGGGTTAATAGATATTTTTAAATTCCTTGCAAAATTAGAAATAAAAAAAAAGGTAGTCCTTGTAGTCATGTAATATTCTAGGTTTAGTAAATTCAATTCATAGAGATTTTACACACAATTACTTCAAAATAATTCACAGGCATATGTGATACGCCACTTTGATACAGTTAAGCCTTGTTAAATTTTACAAAGTAGGAAACCGTAGTAGTCTGAACCAAAGTAGGAAGTCTGAAAATTCTAGTCTGTAGTGTTCTTCCGTTTATTTTTAAAAAAAATTATTTTCTTGAATTCGGGGCAGTTAAAATCTCTATTAACCTAAGAAATGCATTCCACACTATGAATAACTAAAAATTAAAACCCTCATAGCAGCAAGAGCTATAATATCGAATCATAATACTGCTCTAATTGATCTCCTTTATTTTATCTTTCAATTGTAATATATATATAAGCACACCGAACAAAAAATAAGTCACCCTTAGAGAAATCATGAAAAGCATAATTTAATAGCGTGTAACATCAACTCTGGATTCTATAGCCACCTAGATTCGGCTTGGAAGTGAGTCCGCAAGGTTTTGCAGGTATGTCGAATCCAGTATAAGCCACTCACTGAGGATTTGATCACGCAAATCCACCAAATTGCGAGGATGCTGATTTCTGCACTTTTTTCGTTGTTCCAACATGTGCTACAAATTTTCAATAGGGGTCAAGTCAGGCGATTTTGCAGGCCAGTCGAGATGTAATTGAGTGACTGAGTGTTCATATTACCAGTTATGCATTCTTCCAGCCCGTTGAACTTTCCTGTTGTCATCTTGAAAAACAGGGGTATCGACAACACACTCTTCATAAAGATGCTGACTGAAAGGCAACATCTAATCATCCAGGATGTTCAAATAAGCATGTTGGTTCATATTAGTGGACATCTCAGTGAGGGATCCAATCCATAATACGAAAAAACGCCCCTAAAACATGACAGACCCACTTTCGGTTTGAACTGACCTTGCACACATTCAGGATGAAATGCTTCATCTGCTCTTTGCAGCTCTTGACGACGTGCGGTTTTTGAATAAAGGTAAAAACGGGATTCATCTGACCATATTGCAGTTCCCCAGTCAGCAACTATCCACGTTCGGTGACTTCTAGCCCACTGAAGTCGCGCTGCTTTATGCGCCTATGTGAGCAATGACATCTTATAAGATGTTCCACGCAAATGTTCATTGCATGCAGCTCCTGTCCCAATGTTCTCTCACTGAAAGGTCGGGATGTACCTTCATTTACTAAATGAAGCAATTCCTGTCAGGTTTGAAAGCGATTTTGATTGAAAAGTCGTGAAACACGTCTCCGGTCCCTTTCATGCAGGATCTTTTTCCGACCACAATTCTAACGTCGTCTTTTGTGACCAAGTGCATCATACCACTGCCTGTGGACACTTTGAGCAGTGTGCATCGAAACACTAACAAATCCAGCAACTTCTTTCACCGTATGACCATGGGCACGACCAAACACAAATGCCCCTTTTTCCCACTCTATCACATCCTTACACTTATCCATATTTACTAACAGTTTCTGCTTTAAACAAAAATATCTCACTGATAGCTACTTGTCTTTGATCTCGTTGATGTAGTGTGCACGCAGTTGAACACGTCACATGAACACTGCGTCATCTAACGATTCACCAGTGCTTGCGCTCTAGCGTGACTTCTTTTTTGTACGGTGAGCTTATATAATATATATATATATATATTAAATTAGGTGTTTTTTTGTCAGCCTTAAATGAGTACAACACACCTTCCAAAGCAGATTTAGATTGAAAGAATCACTTTGTTTCTACAAAATAAATAATGATATTAAGACACATAAGTTACCACTATTTTCCTTTTTAAAAAAAATAACATAAAAATGTCCTTTTTTTAAAAAACAGAACTTTCTTAAAGGTCAAGGGTTTAAATTATGCTAATGCCGGCTTTTGAAGGAGGCTTCTCCTCAAGTCATGGTGCTTAACGATCCTGATATTTCATTCAAAGGTGATGCTCTACTGATGTCCTCTTCTCCCTTGTGATGCCGGTTATGTTGAATTGATGCTGATTATCCTGAACTTTACAAGGTGAGTGATACTGATTTTGATCTCGTCAGATTCTGGAGTAGGAAGAGATAATACTGTCAACTAGCCATTTTGATGTCTGGATTTTGAGCCCGCCATTTTGTTTTTTCAAGTCATGCCGTATCATAAAACAGCTCGTGGTGTAAAGGTCTCATTCTCTGGTCGTAATTCACCGTCGCATTGCAAAGAATCCACGTCATTAGAAGAAATCATTGCTATCTGTGGGATATCAAAAAAATACTTTCCACCAGTTGAACATGAACATATTGACGATCTCGTAGAGTTTTACACTCAGTTTGATACAGAGGAGCTGATTCGTTTAGATAAATTATTTAGCAAACTGCGCATTCAAATAAGATCAAGTTACCCTGGAGACTACGAATACAATTACTTCCCAAAACTGACAAATGCAGCTTATCACGTCAGATGGAAGAGGAAAATTCAAGCAGAAGAAAACATGGAGATGAATAAGAAATCCATCCAAGTCGAATCAATAATGACTGAAACTAATCCAAGCACTGGCGACATAACCATGGAAAATAAAGATGAGAACCTGAATACAACACCAAATACAGAAACTGACACGGACATCAATATCAACAATAATACAGAACCACCAACAAAGAAAAGAAAAAAGAAGAAGAAAAAGCAAAATGCAGTCAAAACAATTGTAGATAACTCTACACTCATGTCTACAAACAGCTGTCCTTCTTCTAGCCAACATAACTCAACACATGACGTCACTATCTTGCCGACAACAAAACCTAAGGAGGATACCGACAAAGTACGGGATCCGCCCAGCAAACCTGAAATAACACCGCAAGCTAGATTTATTAAGGTTTTGGTCCGTGGCCTGCCTGTGGACTTTGATACAGATGCCATCTATACAGAATTACAGAAAAACAACGTTGAAACCTTTAAAATAGTGCAGTTTAAGAAGAGAATGGGAGAGGCCTATCGGCTCCTTCCACTCTTTCTCATAATCCTAACATCAACGGCGAATCACCAAAAAATATTCGAAGTCAACAACATACAGCAGATTCCGATCAAAATCGAAAGATTTCGAGGAGGTCGAGGACCTACACAATGTTACAACTGCCAAAATTATGGACATACGCAAAGCCACTGCAATGCGCCTGCAAGGTGTGTAAAATGCGCTGAAAACCACAGGTCTCATGAATGCAACAAAGACAGAACAACACCTCCAAAATGCTGTAATTGTTACAAAAACCACACAGCCAACTATACTGGGTGCGAGACCCGCCCCAGCAGAAGGAGCCCTCGAGCAACATCAAATTCAACGCCTAAACTTGCTCACCGATTAGTGTCATTAATCAAAGAATTACAGGAATTGCTCAAAAATGAAGAAGTGCTACGTCTTCTGCGGGATATCATCGGGGAAACATCTCAATCACAGTGAGTTCTATTTTTATTTCCAAGACTCTCAAGTTAAATTCACTGAACTTTTCGCAGTAGACTTTTACTTATGTTAAATTAAATTACATCAAATTTTATTTTCTGAAAATATAGCCAATTAATGCATATGTATTTATCAACTTATGCACGTTAAATTCTTTTGCAAATTCTATTGTATTTAAGGAACAATATTTCTCTGATAAAATATATTTACTGCATTTTCTCCAAATATGTTATTTTATCATGAATCAAGGTATAATTTATCTATATTCATCAATTATGTTCTTCATTTTTCAAATATCAATTATTGTACATATCAAAGCATGTTATATCTTTATTTTAAATTAAAGTCTACAATCAATATTTCTAATGTTATGTAAAAACGTCAATTTGACATTTTGAATTTTGAATTGTTTTATTATTTCACAAGCGAATGGCTTGATTTTTTTTATGGCTACCACAATGTATTCGAATGAACTTCAATGTATGTCATAATTAAATATGTGCTAGTTAAAATATTGAAATTTAATTAGTGAAATATGTATCAATTTATGTTAATATTTATTTATGTCAACTTACGTATATATATGCCAAATTATGTTTATATTTATATATGTCAACTTAGATTCGATGAATCAGATATTCAAATGTTATATTTACTCAAGCAAAGTGCTTGTTTTTCTATTAGCTACCACATCGACTGCTAAATTCAAAATGTTATTACTATAAATTTTCTGTAAATTTCTAGATGTATGGGATAGGGGCCGCTAAGAGGCCCAGGTGCCTAATTTTTGTAAATAAAAGTAAAAAGTTAAAACAGAACAGGGTATGTGCTTCCATATGAACGTACGCACTATCACCTTTTCATGGTGAGATAACTATTTCCACCTTGTTCTAAGGTGTAAAAAAAGAGAGAAAAAATACGAAAGGAATGCAGGAGGTTAATGGAATATTCTAATGATTAATGATCGAAATCAATAGAATCGAAAAGAGGGTGGAGAGTTGTTAGGAACAAAAATTGTGGACAGTGTTGCCACTTGTCAACCCAATAGGCTACTTGAAACGTATCAATCTCTGTCACGGTGTTCAATACTGGGATTGAAGATCCGATCAATATTATACACTTCCCTTCTTTTCCTTTCCCACCTACCAACTAAACGTGTAACCTGTGATGTAGGGGTAGGTCAACAGCAGTTAAAGTTAAGGATAAGGCTATCGGAATTACTGCCGATTATTTGTGCAAAGCTTTTCTTGCAGCATCGAATCCAAGAAAAATAAAACGAGGTAAAGAGAACTATTATGGTGATAGTTTGAAATGGTTTCTTCTGATCCATGAGGGATTCTGCACTTGTTTGCACGTCTTGCAGTTATTAATGTTTTTGGTAAAAAAATATGCTTCATTTTTAATTTTTTTCTTTAATGGAAAAAAAAATATGGAGAAAACTGTTAGTTTTTTCAGTTTTTTCAATTGGAAAATATTAGCGGTTCGTTGAAATGTTGCTCTCTTATGTTTCGCCAAATCTTATTACAAACGCATAGCTGCAACTTGCGAGTTTGTTAAGAAAACCTAATAGAAGTAAAATTAGTAAAGTGGAAATAATTTTCGGAAAAAATAGTATTTATATATATATATATATATATATATATATATATATATATATATATATATATATATATATATATATATATATATATATAAATACTATTTTTTCCGAAAATTATTTCTTATTATATATATATATATATATATATATATATATATAGCACAATAAAGACAAAAATGAATAGAAAGAAAAAAGAGAAAAACGAAGAAAATTAAAGAAAGTTTTATTTACTGCACATAGTCTGCAAGTATGTAGAACTCATAAAATAAGTTAAAACTATAAAGAAAACATGGAAAGTAATAAAGATTAATAAAAAAAGAAGAAAAAAAATTTAAAATAAAAAAAATATCTTCAAAAATATTTTTAAAAAAGTTATTTAAAAAAACACTAAAAAGCCGGGAAGCAAAATATTGAGAATATGTAATCTCATCATCAGCTCACACGATTATATCTGTAAAAGGGAGTGCTTTCTGATATTGTATCAATGCAACCAATGCCAAATAAACTAAACTAAACTCAGCGGCGTGACAGCCCATAGAGGGCCAAGGCGTACTGTGCCCATCTCAGTTTTCTTGACCTTGGGCTCTGGGGTGCAGGAGCAGATGTTCCAGTCCGGTGGTCAGCCGAACGCGGAACCCCCAGTGTTTAGTTCCCACGCATACTTGGTACTCATTTATCGACCCACTGAAAGGATGAAAGGCTGAGTCAACCTTTCCCGGCCTGAGGATCGAACCAGGGACCTGTGGCACGATTGCGCGAAGCGCTACTGCTCAGCCACCGGGCGTCACCAATGCAAAAAATATCAATACAGTAGTGTGAGGAGCACTTACAAATATGAGCTTCAAGATCTTATTGTTAACTTTTCCTTTATTAATTTACACTTCGAAATTCTTTCTTTCTATCTTGTAAAACATAAAATTAACAAAACTTCACCAAATAAAAAGAAACGTTTAGATAACTTTTATTTCGTTAGTAACTTTTATAACCCTATTTTCTATTAGATAAAATTTCATAATATTTTTAAAAGCTTAAAAAAATATTTCTTTTTAAAGATTTTAATATAATTAAAAGCTTTAAATATAATATATCTCTTGGTAGTACTATTTTTAATTATAATATTATAAGCAAAAATGTAAGGAAACTTATTATATCTGATTATGATTGCCACTGTGAAGTAGAGAAACATTTAGAATTTGTTGCTAAACATCATAAACATTATTACTGGTAATTTAAATATTGTAGATAAATTAGAACTTGGGAATTTAATGATAAAAGGCACAAAATTTAGACCCATTTATCATATATCAATAAAAAAAATTCTAAAATACTTTCTTAATGATTTCAAGAATTTTTGCTTCAAGATATCAAATAGACTCTGTTTACCTTTATGTATGTAAACAGAATGGAAATAGACTGTTTATTAATACTTTAAAAGCTTTGTTTCAAATAATAAGGAAATTTTAAATAGTAGTAATAATTGAAAAAAAAAATCTAAATTTGATCGATCAATTAAGTAACGAGAAAAGAATCTTGCAATTACCCCATAGACAAAGTTAAGTATAATTATGCAATCTTCTGTAAAAATCTCTATGTTGAACTTTTAAATACAGAGATAAAGATAGTAAAAATGTTAAACTTGATAAATTAAATAATAATATTGTCATTAAAAAATGTTAGCTTTACGAAAGAGGTTAAAAATTAAAATTAGCAATTTCCGTATTTAATTATCAGTCCAAAATTTCATAAAATTCTTATAAAATTTGGAACAATCACATGTGGGTGTAATACTTACCTAACTAAGACTGGCACCATTTTCTCTAACTACTTAAAAAAAATCATTAATAATATTATTAAGGAAGGTTTTTCTTGGATTATCACTAATAATTACTGATTTTAGAATTTATTAAACGAAATAAAAATAATTTCATTACTACTCTTGATTTCCAGGATCTCTTAAATAGCATTACCGTTTCTAAAAGAAAAGATGATCTTTTGAGTTATTACTATGATTTTAAAAATATCCATAATTGCGATTTTGATTATTGGTAAATTCTAATTAACTTTTGTCTTTTTAATAATTACCTTTAATATGGAAAACATATTTTTATTCAAATTGGTGGAATATCACGAGGATCTAATTTTTCATTTCCTTAATCTAATTTTTTGCTAACTTATTTTAACAATATTAGGAAAAAATATACTATTAATATTAAATTTGTTTTTAGATTTATTGAGGATTTAATTATCTTTAATTTTCCGGATTATACAATTTTGTGAAATAATATTTACTCAGAGAAATTAATCTTGCTTCTTAATTATAATGAGCTAATTAGAAATATTTAGATTTAGGCATTAAAAAAGAGGAAAATATCTGCTTTGTTGATTTATACGATAAAAGAAATGATTTTAATATAAATAAATTATTTACCTGGAATTCTAATGTTTCTAAAAACAATTATTTAAATACCATTTTTAATCAAATGAATAGAATTAAAAGAATTTGCAGCAATGATTATTTATCGGAAAAACAAATACACACAAAGTCTTTCAAATTTTGATAAAAAAACAATGGATACTTAACTAATGTAATTATAAGTTCTATATGAAATCATTCAGTTAATTTTATGCAATTATTAATAAACTAACTGAAAACTTTTTTGTTAATTTATATTTTTACCATGTGCAAATCCAAATCAGGCAAATCCGTGACTGAAAATCTGCAAATCAGGCAAACCATGTTTCTTTCTTAAAGAAACGTTAATTTTTTAAAATTATTAAAATTGTATAATTAAATAATCATCAGCATTGGCACGACAGCCCTTTGTGAGCCTGAACCACAGAAGTTTTTCCCATTCTGCCCTTCTCCCAGCAATTGATTTCCAGTTCTTTACTTTTAGTATGGCAAAATCCTCATCCGCACAGTCCTTCCATCTCTTTTCGTGCCTTCCTCTTGGACTTTTATTCGAGGGGGTTGCATTAAAGACTCTTAATGCTGTTCGTTCTGGGCTTATTCCCACTGCATGCCCAGCCCATCTCATTCTACTTAGTTTAATAGATTTAATGATATCATTACTATCGAAGATCTTATATATTTCAAAATTATATCTTTTTCTCCAGTTGTTGTTATCGAGGATAGAACCAAAGATGGTTCGTAGGACTTTCCTTTCGAATGTTGCTAATAACTTCTCTTCCCTTTTTGTTAAAGTTCATGCCTCTGAAGCATAAGTCAAAACTAACTTGATTAATACCTTATAAAGTAAAATTTTGGTCTTTCTTTTTATTAAGTGAGATTTCAATTATGATCTTCAACCACCGAAGCAGCGATTGGCTGCAATTATTCTTTTTTCTGATTTCAGGATTAATGTCATTTTGATAGTTTATATCTGATCCTAGATAAGTAAAATTTTTTACGGATTCAAATTTAAAAGAATCTATTTCAAGCAATTTAGGGATGGTTTCCATTGTACCACAATACTTAATTAAATATGAACCTTATTAATTATAAGCTATAAATTATCCAATATAATATTATAACTTTGCGCACATCCATTTTCCGTCCAATATAAGGAAAGTAACAACTCAAACGTGCTATAAAAGACACCTCTATTTAAGCTTCTATTTTCATATTTTGCTATCTGGTAAAATTATAACGAAAATATTTTGAATCCTTCATGAAAGATTCCGATACGTGAAAGTTAATTTGATTTCGCTACTCGCTTTATACATGTTGTTCTGTGTTTTATTCTGTATTTTCTTCACATTTTATTTTCTACACTTGTTTTATTTCGTATGTATTTTTTTTACTTAATGTGTTTTATTTTCATTAAAATCCTTTTAGTGCTCTTCACACTATTGTATTGATATATTTCGCTTTGGCCAAATTGATGCAACATTCGAAGGCACTCCTTTTGCGGATATAAACGTCTTCCGGCTTTTTACTTTTTCTTTCTTTTCTTCAAAATTATTGACAAATTAAACTATATATATATATATATATATATATATATATATATATACGCGCAGTTATAGAAGTGTAGAAGTAACAAATTTTAACATCATATCTCTAAAAATTCTTCTACTGCGATACACTAGTCAAGCTGGTGGTTCTAATACTGGTTTATGCACTGTTATAGTATAAAAACTGGATTATGCACTGTTTTGAAGTTACGATGGAGGAGTTCTGTTGAGGATTTTAGCATTGTGATCTTGCTGAGTAATTGCCAAGTCGACAATTTCAAGACAGCAAAAAAAAAAAAAGAAAAAAAGAAAAGAAAAAAAAAAGCGGGCAATGAAAATCTAATATTATAGGTGGGGGACCATCTTAAAGAATATAACTCGTGGCCACAATTGAGCAACCCCTTTCTTTTTTTTTAATTTAAATTTTAAAATACATTTGGCTCTTTACTGATTGTAGTTGGCCTGACAGATCACGTTATGGAAATATCCCTTAATTGTGTTAGTTCATTTAACAATTTATTTTTTCCTCACAGACAATTGCTTTCCGCCACTGGTAAAGGTTAGGAATTACCCGTTTCCATACCATTCGAAGCTTATCTAGCGGTTAATGACAATATATACAGAAAAAAAAATGTCAATGCACCATATTTGTTAAACTTAAGTTAACAGTGAAAAGACAAACCAGCTTTAAACACGTTAAATGGTTCTTAGTCAATTAAATTTTAAAAAAATGTAAGTGTGATTTAAAATAGTAAAAAAAGCAGTCCAAAGAAACATTTTGATGTGGCATGAATAAAAAATTCTTGTTTTTTCATATTGCAGTGATGATTTTTTTTTCTGCTTGTATATTTAAGCTGTGATAGAAACATGCAAACAAAAATTTAAAATTAAGTAACTACCTTTGCACTTTGTGTTCCTAAAACACAAATATAGACTTCAACAAAATAATTTTCACATATATTTTTTTATAACTTTGAACATTTTCTCTCTGATAACTCTGTAAAGTTTGAAAATGGCAGCAAGTTTGGAGTTTTCAAATGCAGTAAAATCAGCTGTAAATAGCATTATTTAGAAATTAAATAAAAACAAAGAAAGAAATTATTGATCAAACAATTTTTAGGAGATATTATTATTAGTTAAGAAGAGCTTCAAACGTGTTTATGGCTCTGACAGTCTGAATATATACTTCAATATTCTTCTGTTTAATCAATATTTCTCAATCTCACTGAAACATTTTCTCACTAATTACTCTATGAAATAAAACACAAAGTAGTTAAGTTTCGATTTTCTAAAATCAATAATTATTTAGAAATGACAAATGAAATAATAACAGAGAATAAAATAATTGTTTAAACAGTCTTGATAGAAAAAAAATTAAGAACATCCTCAAAAAGGATTGCAGCATTAACATTTTAAATATAAAGTTCACCTTTCTTGTTTATAATCAATATTTCTCATTCTCACTCTTCACTTTACTCACTGAAACATTTTCTCACTAATTACTCTATATTATGTAAAATGAAGTCAATTTTCGATTTTCAAATTTACTAATATCAATTATAAACAATATCATTTTGAAATGAAATAAAAACAAAAAAAGAAATAATTGTTTAAACAGTTTTCATGAAAAAAATAAATAAGAACAATTTTAAACGGGATTATGTAGCTAACATTCTGAATATAAATTTAACCATTTTTCTTTTTAATCAATATTTCTCATTCTCACTGAAAACTCTACTCACTAATAACTATATAAAACATTAAAAAAAGTCAAGTCTTCATTTTTCACGTTTACTAAAATAAATAATAAACATTATTATTTTGAACAAATATCATACATTGTGTTTTTAAATTTTTGTAAGTTGGAAATCCTAATAAATATTCCGAAGCACAAGGAACATAATTATTGCATAAAACATCGAAAATTATTATAAAATATTTTTAAGTGACATAAAATTTATTCGGAGTTTATGCTGAGATCTAACTTCTTCTGCTTTCTCCGTTAAAAAGTAGTGAATCATTAAGACGTTAAAAAATAAAAGCCTTAAAGCTTTGTATCGATTTATCAAGTAAATTAGCTTTCAAAAAGAAGTTTTACGTTTTGAATTACTGAAGTTCATTATATTTCCAAACAAAATATTTTCTTTCATGTATTATCTCATAAAACACCACATTTTTCAGCAATTACTTTGCACTACGCATTGAATTGTTGATTTTCAAATAAAAGGAAATATATTAGAAATTTAAATCACAAGGGAATAAAGAGAAACGTAAAAAGAATTTTATTTTTTAGAATTTTGAAAATATTCTTTTGTATAAGCTCAAGAATATATACATATCGTAAAATTAAAGATGAATGTATTTATATATATATATATATGTTTAATAATGCTTTATGGGGATTAATGTCAGAATTATGAATAAATAAAGACATTTTACTCTAAATCAAAAAATTATGTACATTAATTAATGATTCATTATTTGATATTTTAAAACTTGCTTTCAAACTAATTAACATTTAATTGATTTGTGTTCCATATATTTCATTTAAAAGGAAGAGTATTGATAAATGAAAAGTCATAATTTGCATCTGTTTTCATTTGTTTAAGAAATAATAATTGAAAGGAAGATATTCTAGTTTTCATAATAATTATAAAAACTTAGTTTCAATTCTCCTGACATAACGTTCCATAATTTAAATGGTAGCTGAAGCAATAAATAATTGAGAAAACAAATTATAAATGTGCTTCTCTGCATTGAATTTTTCCTTGCTCATTATTATTATTTTATAGTAACTTACACTCCAACATTTTATTTCATTTTATAACCAACGTTGAACAGCTGACCCAATATTCAGATGACTGCCAATTTTCAATTTCGCTGCATTATTTGAAAGTGTTTAGAATGTCAGATTTGAGTTAACAGTCCTTAACATTTTTAAAATGTGTCATGTTTCTAAAGTGGAACATTGACGTTTTAACGATTAAATAATGCTGGCCACATATGAGTGAAATTTTATCTGTCTGTCTATCATCTGTCTATCTGAATATAAACTACACTGGGGAACAAATTTTTTGTTGCATTAATAGTAATCGCTTAGATTCACAGACTTGACTTAAAAGTCCTTAACATTTTTAAAAAGTGGCATGTTTGAAAAGTGGAATATTGCCGTTTTAACAATTAATGGATGATAGCCATAAATGAGCGAAATTTTATCAATAACGTATGAATGTTAGCATCTGTCTATCTGAATTTTTTATTTATTTCAAATGGCAGAGGTGAATTGACATGTTAAAAAGTAAAAACACAGCAAAACAAGAAAGTAAAAAGTCATTTCCTCAGGAGCGCTCTTGCTTCTCAATATCGCTCGGTAGACGACGTCCCGCAGAGGGCCCTACAGCGCGGAATGTGGCCGCCATCCAAAACAGCTTGGCTCATGCACAGAGAACAATAGGGATCGTGTGCCTTCCCTAAAAGAAACAGGTGCGCGGCTAGGCAGTCATGTCCGGTATATAGTCGAAACTGAGCCACCGCTTCGCGGCGCAGCCAGTCTGGAATGGTGTTATGTCGAAGATCTCTCCATACTTTGGTTTTTACCCTTTCTGATAATTGGTGATGGAAATCCCCATTGATTTTCAATCTAAAAATCCTTTTTAAAGTTGAAAAGGGGGCTGGGCTACTAAGAGCCTGGAGAATTCTTATGCCTCTCTTTGCCAAAACATCAGCCCTCTCATTTCCTGCAATATCACAGTGCCCGGGAATCCATTGTAGGGCTACAGTTTTGCCAAATTGGTGGAGTTTACGTATATAAACTACACTGGGGAACAATTTTTTTTCGGCATTGACAGTAAGTGCTTAGAATGACAGGTTTAAGTTAAGAACCCGTAAATTTTTTAGAAAAGTGGCATGTTCCAAAAGTGGAACATTGACGCTAATGATTAAAGGATGAAATTTTAACCTCAAAAGGGTGAAATTTTAACTAGAACATGAATATTAGCATCTGTCCATCTGCAAATAAATTACACTGGGGAACAAATTTTTTGTTGCAATTGTGCAAATTCTTGAACATATCTATTTTAGGTAAGTGGATTTCAATTCTGATATTATTTTACAGATTTTTTTTTAAAAAGATATTTTCGGTTAGTTAGTTTTTTGCCTGAATGTACAAGTTTATGACGAACGTATTTTTTTAAAAACATATAAGCTTCTTTGCTCTTTTGAAAATAACATTTAAGGCAAAAACACATGATCTTAACGAATTGGATGATCTTAGCGATCGAGAAACTGAAATTTATTATAGCTTTCTTCTTGCTATTCTCTGCCAGAGAAATGGCAACATTTAGTATTCATTCGCGTGAATTTTTTAAAAAAAGTGCTCTCGTTTTTACGGGGCATTGTTGCTTTTCAGAGTTATGCACTGTAAAATTAAAAGTTGAGTTTTTGGCCTTTTTCTGACATGAAAATCTAGGTTAAACAACAGCATCCCAATTATTTATTTCCTGATTATTTACGTTCACTATTAGTACAAGCTATGTGAGCTAGCTCCTTCTTCTGGTATCGATGCCTTTAGTAGATAAAGCCATTCAAACTTTCAAAAAATACGAAAACTGCATTTTTTTAAATTTAGCTTTTTTCAAAACAGCTCCTCTGCTCAAAAAATTAACTATACCATCTTGTAGGTAAATGGATCAACTAACACGTGGAGAAAAAAATCAATGGGCCTTCGCCCCATTTTCGCTTAAAAAGTAACCAAAGTTTTATATAAATGCTATGTTAAAAATCGCATCCCTTCTCCTTTCTGAGACAGTAACGAAGGATCTTCTCCTACAGAATAAGCTAAAATAAAGAGATTTTATAAGAACTCTATCCAAAATCAAAAGATATATTTATGGTGGAAAAAATACCAAGGCGTTTTGCCATAAAAAATCTGAAAACAGGCATGGTTTTCTTAGTAATGTATTTGCATAAGTACTTTTAAAAATGAACAATAAATACAAACTCTGTTATATATCGCTTATTATTTTTTCATTTCATAATGTAACGTAGTTACGTTTTTGAAACCGCTTTTAGGGAGTCAATGAAACCGAAATTTAATGGAGCAGGGACATTTTTTTCGCGCATGATTTCTTCACTGTTTAACCTACTTTTCCTTATTTACTTACGAAATGATATAGTTAGTTTTTTTGAGCGACGATCCTGTTTTGAGAAAACCTAAATAAAAAAATACAAATTTTGCCTTTTCAGAAAGTTTGATTGCTATATCTACTAAAAGCGTCCATAATTCAGGAAGGTGCTGTGTTACAGAGTTGGTCTTAATAGTAAACTTTAATATTTAGTGAAGAAATCATTATGGTTCTGTTGCTTAAACGGGATTTCCAGGGCAGAAAAACGCCAAAAACTGAATTTTTCACAAATCACAATTCTGAATAACGTTTATCTAACTTTGACAGAGCATTACTCTGAAATGGTGCAATACCCCGTGAAAACGATTTCATGTCCATTACTAGGTGGCGATATAATAATAATACAGCAGAGCAAAACTTTAGTGTGTTGTTGCTTTTTTTAGTTAAACCCCTTAAAACATACTTATATTGCACTTTTAAAGAAATGACCTTGAAATTTGAAATTTTCTACTTACAGAGAGATTATTTCTTATGAGCTCTAGCTTGCGCAAAATTCATTTTTTAAAACCTTCTTCAACATAAAAAAAAACAAGTCATTCGAAAAATACAACTATCGTAATTTTAGATTTTTGTCTGATATTTGAAATAATTGCTTTAAATCAGTAAAAAGATCCATTTGGCTCTTGCAAAATAAATCTGAATAAAAGAACGCTTATGCAACTAATTTATTTGCTTTTTTTGCTTTTGAGTAAAGGAACCGTTCCTTTAAAAGGAAGTTAGGCAAAATTTTGTTAACATATTGCATAGATAATTGGTTTCTAGTATCCAGCATTATCGATGTCATCTACTTCATCGTCTGTTACCACATCAATCTCATCTCATTGTCTCATCTATGTTCATGATGGATAAGATAAAGGGCCCTGCGAGATCTTAGGTGCCTAGATTCATAGTCAGCCTAAGCCTAATCACAATCAATATATATTTTAAGTATCCTTCTAGAAAATGAAAAAAAAATAATAATAAGCATTTCATAGGTTTTAAAGTAATTTTTAAATTGGAAAAAATTAATAACGATGCAAATCATTACTGAGAAAATATATTTGTAGAAAAACAATCAAGTTTCAAAGAAAATCACTCATGTTTCGATTAGTCTTATTTCAAAAGTATATTTCTTTGTCTCTGAAATAAATTTCCTATTCCAACATATATATTTCTTCATTTCATTTCTGCTAAAAAGTTTAAAAATATATATGGCTGAAAGATATTGTGCTACAAGCTTCAGATACGCTTGAATTATTTTCATGTAGTGTCATTCTGCGTCAAAAAATAGCTATCATGAAAATTATCTTCATTTGAAAATAAAATAATTTCCAATCTGATCTTTTTACTTTTAAGAATTACGAAGACTGGTTGTTAATCACTTATAATCACTGATGAAAATCACTTATAACAAAAGTTTGATAACACAAGTAAACATTAATATCTTTTTAGACAATTTCATCTTATGTAATATATTAAAATGAATTGTATGATTTAAACGTCTTTATATAAATCCTAAACAATAACTAAAATCTCATCAAGGAAAGTTTAAACCATTAAAAAACTAAATCGCACTTTTGCTTGTGATATTTTTCATCAGAAAATCGCTTATACTAGTAAGCATGGCTTACTAAAAGCTTCTTTTTTTTAAAAAATAAAATTATAATTTTAGTTAACGTGCTTACTAAAATTTTGCAATCTTCATATCGTTATATAAATCTGTTTTAAAGCGTTTATGAAAATTTATCCAACATGTTGCTTCAGGAATATTTTAATCCCATGAATAGTGAAAAATCGCATTCCGCCTTGCGTCTGCAACAAAAGGATTTTTAGCATATTAGATGAAACACCGTATACAGTATTTACATAGCGTATAAAGGAAAGAGGTTTACCTGGAAACTTTGATGAGATCTACTTCCATTTATATGAAAACTCCCGCAATAAAACGGAATTTATCACAGCCTAAGCCGAATATTTTCATCCACTTTGCTTGCTTTATAGTACAGAAAAGGATGCAATATCTGTGTAGAAAAAGGATTCATTTAGTCTCATGCAATGTCGGAAAAGTTTACTCTTTGGGATAGACGAGAAGATAAAAATTTATTTTTACATAGTGTTCCTGCTCGACAGTTCCTGATATTCTTGAGAGAGCAACATAAAATGTACATAAAGGAAAAAAAAAGAAAAGAGGAATCAAAAAGGGAATCGAAAATTCCCTCCATATTTTATTATATGCCCTTAGATCTATGCTTTAAGAAAAAAATAATGTTTTTTGAATAAAAGATTGGGATCTGCACTTACAGAACTCCCTTGCCTTAGGGTTAGAATACCTACGGAATCCAAATGTTCACAATCTTCGATGAAAGTGCTGTCATACCTCATTTCAAGTTTGAAATTATGTGAAACTGTTTTTTTATGAAAAGTATTCATATAATATTTCATATTTTTGTTAAAGTAAAATGTAACTGTTTTCCATACAAACAATGGTCAATGACGACACTGAATGTCGACATGAATTAATTTCCCCGAAAAAAATATTAATGTTATTCAGATAATGTTCTTTCAAATATGAACTAAAGTAAAATGTAACTGCTTTCCATGCAAGCAATGGTAGATAAAAACAATTTTGACGTGAATTAGTTTCTTCGACACAAATGTAAATGTTGTTTGGATGATATTTTTTCAAATATAAAATGTAATTAAAATGAATTGTAGCTGTTTTCTATACAAACAATGATAAATAAAGACACTTAATGCCTGAGTGTTTTAATTTCTTCGAAACTAACAATAATGGCTCAGATAATATTTTTTTTTAATTATAAAATATTACTGAATTAAAATGTAACTGCTTTCTATGCAAACAATGATAATTAAATATATTTAATGTTGACATGAATTAGTTCTCCGAAATTAATATTGATGTTGCTCAGATGATATTTTTTCAATCTTATATACACACACACACATATATATATATATATATATATATATATATATATATATATATATATATATATATATATATATATATATATATATATATATATATATATATATATATATATATATATATACAGGGTGGTCCTAAAATATAAGTCAAAAATGCAAAGGTAGGTAGAGGGGACATAAATAAGCATACTTCGGATAGGAATGTGTGTGAGGTAATGGCTCATTAAAGCACTGGCTTGTAAAGCAGTATGAATCAAAGGAAACTGAAAAGACAAAAGAAAACAGAAATGTATCAACAGTTTACAAGAGTTGCTCGAAAGAGCAGCCACCAACAGTGAAACCAATGCCAGCTTTCGAGAACCTCTCGTAAACTGTTGATACATTTTTGTTTTCCCCTCAACATTTTTGTTACCCCCCTACCATTATGCCCCCTCTACTTACCTTTACATTTCTGACACATATTTTAGGACCACCCTGTATATATATATATATATATATATATATATATATATATATATATATATATATATATATATATATATATATATATATATATATATATATATATATATATATATATATATATATATATATATATATATATATATATATATATATATATATATATATATATACATATATATATATATATATATATATATATATATATATATATATATATATATATATATATATATATATACATATATATATATATATATATATATATATATATATATATATATATATATATATATATATATATATATATATATATATATATATATATATACATATATATATATATATATATATATATATATATATATATATATATATATATATATATATATATATATATATATATATACAGAGAGAGAGAGATAAAGAAAAAAAAATTCAATTTCAATAGCTTTATTCAGATTTTTGTACTACCATTTGGAAATACTTACCAAAAAAATTTACTCCTGCTTCATTGCATTTAAGTCTTGTAAATATTTACTAGAAATAAAAAAAATATCAATTTTTTGTTTTTTCATTTTTATTTAAAAAAAAGCAATAAAAAAGTGTGGAAAATTTTTTAAATTAGCAATTTTTAAAATTTTTTTTTTTTGAAGTCAAGATTTTTAACTATTAAATGTTTTCGAAACACATTTTTAAATTTACACATCTAAACAAAAAATATTTCCATTGCTTTCTCTAGTTGCGATACCGGCATCTTCGGAAATTAAATATTACAGTGGAACCTGATTTTTAATCACACTTATAGAGAAGCCAAATTTCTTTAATTTCAGTGATTTTAGAAGTGGTCGCATGCATCATGCTAATAAAAATGAGATGCATTGAGATTCGTGATATTTTTCACGTTTTTTTTTTTTTTTTTTTAATTAAGCGTGATATTTTTACAAAAAAAGGCAGGTAAACGAACAAAAAATAGGGGTAAGTGCAGTAAGATTGGGTAGCTAAGATTCAAGGAGTTGTTGAAGCCTAAACTGCTCAACCCAGAGACTGATGAATTTAATCAAGATATCAAATATCTTGTTGTGTTATCTATATCATTTCTAAAATTCATGGATATATCATATTTTTTTCTAAGGAAAATAGAATCACCCTATCTTACCCTGTATTCAAATAATATCAGAAAATTGGAATCCCAAAAATTTCAGTAAAAAAAATAGCAGTAGAATTTTTTATATGACAGTTTAGGACTATCAAGTACAAAATTAGCATGTGAAATAATTATCTTCTTTGAGGGTTATGTACTTTTCCTATTGGATCGACCGTTCTCATTTCATATTTTATTTCATTTTTTCATAAGGAAATACATCAGTAGCTCAGAGGATCGAGTGTTCGCACCAGGTGTCCAAGGTTCGATACACAGAAGTTGCTGGTTGATAGAAATTTCGTTACCAACTCGCACTTTACCACAGAGACGACGTAATTGGCATGTGAATAGCTTAAAATGTCTATAGTGGTAAACGGATCATGTGTTAGTGGTAACGGATCACCCGTGCCGTTTGCTAAAAAATGAAGGGTTTCCGATGCTTTCCTCTCCATGTAACGAAAAACCTAGTATATATATATATATATATATATATATATATATATATATATATATATATATATATATATATATAGTATCTAATATTGGACTAAAGCAAAATAATTTAATACATTAGTGTGACTAGCACCAAAAATGCTTTTGAAGTGAAAATTAGGAAGGAATATTAGGAAGCTCTCTCTTTTAGATATAATCGTGTGAGCTGATGACGATATTATATCTTTTCCTTTCTTCCTTTTTCGGCCTTTTATTTTTTTAAAATTTTGAAATATTTTTTTGAAACATTTTTATTATAAATAATCTCTCTCTTCTTCTCTTTGAAAGATCTATTTTACTCCTCTTTACCTTTGTATTATATATATATATATATATATATATATATATATATATATATATATATATATATATATATATATATATATATATATATATACATACATGTGTTTGTGTATATATATATATATATAATGCAATTCATTCTAATATTATATAATATAAGAATACTAAAAGCTTCGACTTGATTTTATAGCGGAAATCAATTTCCTCTAGTTCATTAAAATCCTATTGAATAAAACTATTTCACAACATGCAAATTGTAAAGATAATTTATTAATAGGCTAAATATAATAGTAATTTATTCTATAGAAATGAAATGTTTTATAATGTCTGCAATGTTTTATAATGAGTAAAAAATGCTTTTAAAATGTTATGGCATATTTTCAAACTTCTTTTCAAATTCTCTGAATTTACAAGAATATGTTTTAAATGTCGGTATGATAAAAAGAAATAGCTCATTTTTATAACAATATTTTTATTCAAATTACTTTCAACATTGTTACTTACATACAAATTAATAGATTTTTCCAATTATATCTGCTCATATTCATCTTTCTTTATGCTTTAATGACTGTTAGGTAAGTAATATTTGGAAACATATTTTATTTTATGTATTTTTAGAACAGTGTTTACAGCTCTTATCTAATTAACGGTTTTCAAGGAGCCTAATTGTGGTTTTCACTGTTCTGAAAATGAAACTTAAGACTTCATAGCATGAAGAAAAAAATATTTATCCATTTTTCTTGATCTTCTACGAAGATTTTTAAATGTATATTTAAAAGAATTTATTCTAAGTCAGATTATAAGAATTTTTTTTCTGATTTTGCTCTTTAATGTTTTTAAATTACGAATACTGAATTTACTAATATTTTCATTTTTATAATGTAAAATCTTTTTCAACTTTTTTGTTAACACATAAAGTAAAGTTGCAATCTACTTTCAAGAATATGATTAGAAAACATTTATTAATATATATAAAATTAATTATGTTTACATCAAAAATAGCATATATATATATATATATATATATATATTATATTATAATGAAAAATATATTCCATACTTAACATTATATTTCTTTCGAAAGCTTTCTTTAATTTGAACAATCAGACATTTACTAAAGCCGTTTAAAATCCGCATTCGTTTCTAAACAAAAATGAATTAAGGGTCCAAAGCAGATGTAAATTATAATTACTTAAAAAAGTTCTTTATAAGTTATAAGGTGTTATGAAGTTATGATTGCCGGCCATAATTAAATAGCTTAGGGGATGAAGCAGGTATTAACATTTTCAGGGCTATATATTAACTAGGAAGATTAACATAAAGTAGACGCATAAATATCAGAATGTTTAGTGCAACAGAATGATTTTTGCTTTCCCTTTAACAAAACTAATTCACATTAGTTTTGAGTATGCTTGCATCATAATTACTTCAAATTATGTATTGACAAATAAAACAAAGCAAGGAATCATTAGCCCCGTTTTCTAATAATTCTGTAAAAAAATTGTTCGGATTCAAATATTTTCCTCTAAATATTGCCACTCTGGAACTATCACATGATTCATGGTCATCGGGCTACCGAAGCTGGGGTGCTATCCCCTCTGCAGAGGATCAAAATTATGATGGAATGTCTTCGGATCATCCTTCCGAATGCTTCCCGTGCCGTCGCCAATAGCCCATTGTGCAGCTCTAGTTGGACGTAAATAAACTGCAACTCACAAGGTTCATTCCCTCAGCTCTTCAACTATTGCAATATCGTGAAAGTGAATTTACAACACAAGAAAAAAGATAGATAAACACGCTTTTAACAGGCCTAGCAACTACTCAGAGATGCCAACTTGCTCCGGACAGCAAATTTATATTTTAAAGTGGTAGTTTATCAATTGTGATTCTTGGTTTAATAAATTCAATTTATTAGATTTTTATCCATCACTATCTCTAAATAATTCGTAGGCTTATATAATTCACCACTGTATAGCAGAGGTGCCAACTTGCTCCGGACAGCAAATATATATTTTAAAGTGGTAGTTTATCAATTGTAATTCTTGGTTTAATAAATTCAATTTAGTAAATTTTTATCCACCATTATTTCTAAATAATTCGTAAGCTTATATAATTCACCACTTTAAAGTACTTTGTCATGTTATACCTTTTAAAAAGCAAGCAAAAATAGTCAAATATTTGCAAAATTTACTTCGTAGTTATTTACCATTTTTTAAATTATAATGGCGTGTCCGGAGCAGTTGGCATCTCTGGTACAGTACTTGCGTCATGCTATACCTTTAAAAAAGAGAGCAAAAATAGTCAAATATTTGCAAAATTTAATTTACAATTATTTACCGTTTTTTTAATTATTTTTGCGTGTCCGGAGCAGTTGGCATCTCTGACTACTAAGCTTTTTGCAAATATTTAATAGAGTGGTAATTTAAAAACTAAAGCTTGCAGAATTTTCAATAATTTTTCTGACAATCTAATTGTTCCACCACAAAATTGATGGAATAAAGTGGTGTTATATATGAACTTTTAAATAATTTATGCATAGTGGCGTGAAAAATAAGTTCAAATGGATAAAAAGTAATATATTAAAACATAAACATAAGACCACTAGAATATTTTTTTTATCAAAAAAGAGCAGAAAGATGGCAATCCCGGTTTAACCTCATCCAAAAAAGAAAAATCGATTGAAAATTTTAGCCAATTAGTATATGAGCAAGTACGGCCTTGATATATTCTAACAAGAACGAAATATTTTAGCTATTTTTTGTTTATAGAATAATGGTTTCTAAACGTTTAAAAGCAATCAGCAGGTCAATCAACTTTCAACGCTTTTTTTTCTCTCAGATCATTAAAAATCAGATTGAATAAAAAATACTGCAGAGCACTCAAACAATCAAGATAATTTATTAATAGGCTAAATACAATAAACAATTTAAAGTAATTCATTCTACCTAAACGAAACGTCTGCAGTTCTCCAAACAAAATTTATATTTGCGTTTACTTTAATGAAGAGTAAAAAAGCTCTCTAAAAGTTATTGCATAATTTCAAGCTTGTTTCAAAATCCTTCGAAATTAAAAGATTATGTTTTAAAGGACGGCTTAATCAAAAGAAGTAGCTCATTTTTATAACAATATTTTTATTCAAATTACTTTCAACGTAGTTACATCAAAATTAATAGAGATTTTTCCAATTTAAATCTACGCATATTCATATTTCTTTATGCTTTAATGACAGTAAGGTAAAAAATCTTGGAAACATATTTTATTTTATGCATTTTTTGGAGCAGTATCCATAGCTTTAATCTCATTAACGCTATTCAGTGATCCTAATTGTGGTTTTCACTATTCTGAAAATGAAACTTTAGACTTGATATCATGACGAAAAAAATATTTTTTTTTAATTTTCCTTTGATCTTCTTCGAAAATTTTCAAATGTATATTTAAAAGAATTTAAAGAAGTCAGATTATAAGAACTTTTTTCAGATTTTGCTTTTTAATGTTTTTAAATCACGATGTAACAAATTTACTGTTATATTTTTGTAATGTGAAACGCTATTTAACTTTTTTAGATTATCTATACAGAATAACTGTAATGTACTCTCAAGATCTATTGGGATTAAAAAATATTAATTAAAATATAAATAACTAAATTTCGTAAGATGTTACAAATGTTTAAATAATTAAAGATGTTCTTTTTCATCAATTTTTTTTAATATAGCAAAAAAATAATATATATATTTTTAAATAAAGACAGTTTCATTTTACTTTTCCTTTTTTTTATTGCATTTTACGCAGCTTTGAGTTCGTGATGTCTGTTCGGATAAGCAATATAACTGCAGATATACAGGTGATTATCAAAATAATGGAAACACTTGTGAATAAAAGGGACATTTAAGAATTCCATACCTGCCAACTCTCCCGGATTTTGCGGGAGATTTTATTTTCATATTTAAAGTGGTAGTAAATATATATTCTATTTTTTTATTTTATAAATTTAATTTTTAAATGATTTTGATCACCACTAGTCTTACAAAAATTAAGCTTATATATTAATATGCGTTACTATCATGGTTGCATACCTGCCAACTTTCACTCTTTCCGAGAATTGATTTTCAGAGTGGTTGTAAAACAATAAACGAAAAACAATCTGACTCAAAAATATATTTATATTTTGATCCTGTTGAAATTCGCTTGTGCAAGGATTATTATGCTTTTATATATTTATAAACTCCTGTTTGTGAAAATTGCAACACCATGAAGGAATCGTCATAATTGAATGAAATTTAATACACAGTTGAGTGGTAGTGGTACAAATAAATTATTAAGCTTTCAAAGCAAACAAACAATAACAAGAGATCGAAATCAGTATTTTGTGTAACCACCACAGTCCGCAATAAGCGCTTCTACACGACGTGGCATGGAGTTAAGCAAATTTTGAATGTCTGTCTGAGGAAGAGCATTCCATATAGTTTGTATGCGTACCCAAAGTTCGGCCGTAGAAGCAACAGGAGGAGGATCGCGAGCGAGACGCCGATCAACGAAATCCCACACATGTTCAATCGGCGACATATTCGGGGAATACGCCGGCCAAGGAGGAAGTTGTACCTGTCGCGATGCAAGGAAGGATTGAACAGTCCTAGCAATATGAGGGCAGGCATTGTACTGTTGAAATACAGCACCTGTCAAGGCTTGAAGGAATGGAACAGCTTGGGGCTGTAGAACTTCACTGATGTACTGGTTGCTGTTCAGATTACCCACAATTCGTAGCAATTGAGATCGTTCATGATATGCTACGTCACCGCAGACCATAACGCCGGGTGTTCGTCCACTGTGGCGTTCGATAACGCACTCCGGAAGATGGCGTTCACCGGCATAGCGTCTGACATGAATGCGGCCATCATGGTACCACAAATTGTAGCGAGATTGGTCAGAAAACACGACACGCTGCCAATCAGCAAGCCAGTTCCTATGCTGGTTGGCCCATTGCAGCCACAGGCGGCGAAGGTTTAGCGTGAGGGGGATCCTGTATAAAGGAGTCCTTGCGCGCAGTCCACGCTGCAGCAGGCGTCTACGAATTGATAAAGCACACAATGAAACACCTGTAGCTATTGACCACCGTGCTGCCAGTTGTCTAGAGGGAGCCGTACGGTCCGTTAGCGCAACGCCGAACAGGTGTCTATCCTCGCAAGCTGACGTGACATTTCAGGGTCCACTCCCGGATTTCCGAGTTGTCCGACACTCGTCCATCCACTGCTTTCAAACACGCATCACTGTGCTGCTGTTACGCTGCACACGAGCGGCTACTGCACAATAAGATAATCCAGCTTCACGAAGGCCGATGATTCCCCCCCCCCCGTTTAAACTCCGTAAGTTGTTGAAATCTCGCTCTCTTTCGTCGAATAGGCATAAGTAATGACTAAACTAACATTTACCACTAGCAGATAACCACCGATAACCATACTCGCTTGGCTACAGTCGTCTATTTATTCGGATCCATCCGCCGTTCAGAGGGCGCTGCTCAACATACGCATGCGCTACGGATCTGAAATTCTAATCATTTGCATATCATGCTCTACTTTGCATTTCCTGAAAATTTCTGCTCACTCGCGTAAGTCCTTCATGGTGTTGCAATTTTCACAAACATGAGTTTACATACCCTCCAACTTATGATAATTTTGAAAATAATTCTTTCTAGTGGTAGCGAACCAAAGTAGAAATTTTTAAAACAAATGGATCTCTCATAAAACTTTTATCAGAACTTAAGAATCCAGCCATATGGCCTGCACTTTTATAAGTAATAGTGGACAAGTTACGCTAAAATTAATTTTTTTTAAATATTAAGACATTAATTTTGCTACCGTCTGAAAAGAAGATTTCTGAAACTACCGAAATTCCGTAGCAGTCGGAGGGTATGTTTATATATAGTGGTGGTCAAACTCATTTATAATTATCATTATAATTCCAAAAGGCAATTGGAATAACATGAGTATTTCTACCACTTTAAATATGAAAATAAAATCTTCCGGAAAATCCGGAAGAGTTGGCAGGTATGTGGTTCAGGGGTGAAAGCTAGACGGAAAAGAGGAAAGGCTGGTAGTAAAACCATTTCAGTTATAGCTAGTTTTGGGGAGGAGTTTACTAATTCTTTTTTTAAATTTTTCAACAATATCTACTTTATCTTGGAAAAGAAGCAGTTTTATATATATGCCAGAATTATAAAAGAAATCTTGATAGTTACAGATATTTCATTTTTTCCGAAAAAAATGCTGGAATGAAATGTTTTATGTACCAGGTTTTTCCCTTTTCCGTCTTGCTATATAAGGGCTTTCACCCTTGATGTGGTTGTCAAACTCAGATGAATCAGTTGGAGCCCCTAGCGGGGCTGATGCTAAGATAACCAACACATATGAGTATGTGGTTGTCAACTTAATTTTTTTCAAATACAACGTTATTGTTTGCTTAAAATTGAAGTTTTAATTCCATTTTAATAACACTGGGAAAAATGATAATGGAAGGGATTAAAAGTTGGCAGGTCTGGAATTCGCTTCATAAGCATTAAAATATAATCTTAGCTACCAGTTTTTTTTAATATAAAAAGTACATATATTAGGTGGTATGAGAGAGCTTTAGCAGAGTTGTCAACGTTTGATTTTTTGTCAGAAGCGTAAAATGTCAGACCTCACAGATTTTCAGAGAGGCCAAATTGAAGGAGCACGGCTAGTTGGAGAAACTGTGACCGAAACATCCCAGCTTTTAGGCGTTTCTAGAGTTACCGTGTCTAAAGTCATGACAGCATGCACACAGCGCGGGAAAACAAGCTCAGCAAAGCGAAATAGTGGACGGAAGGAGAAGCTGAGTGAAAGAGACCGACGTGTATTGAAGCGGATTGTAATGGCTAAAAAGAAAACAACTGCTGCCAAAGTGACCGCAAAGCTCAATCAGCATCTGGATTCTCCAGTGTCAACAATAACAGTTAGGAGATACTTTCATAAAGAGAACATTTACGGCAGAACAGCAATTCCAATGCCCAATTCCGGACTATTCATTCTGAACTCTTGCATTAGTGTAATATGTAGATTATCAAACTCTTCTTCAATGAAAAAAGTAATACAGCTCAATTAAATTGCAAACTGTGTCCGATTGATGGCGACACCAATATTAAACAAAACTTCTGTAAATTTATCATATATCATGTTATATTTGCTTTACAACATAAAATTACACAATTCTAACTTTATTCAATTCTAAATTGTCAATCGCATTTGCATATATTCTAATTTTACTCATAATTTATCACAACTTATGAATGCATCAAATTTTAATTCCATTCAATGCTAAAATATCAATTGTAATTGTTTTTACATTAATTTAATTCATATTTTAATCACAACCTATGATTGCATCAAATTTAATACCAATCAATGCTTAAATATCAATTGTGCTTTGTATATTCACGAAAATTTCTGATTATTGCATAAATCATGACTTATATTAAATATCAAATCATGTTTAATTTATCAAGCAAATATGCTTGATCTTCTGTAATGCTACCTAAATGCTGCATAATTCAAAATGTTTTTTAATTCAACTTGTAAATACTTCATGATGAATAGGTTAGGGGCAGCTGCGCGGCCCAGGCACCCAATTTTAGTTAAATAAAGAGAGAACAGCAATTCCCAAGACTTCAAAATCTAGGGTGTTTCCATTATTTTGATAACCACCTGTATTTTAAAATTAAATTTATTTTACTTGTGCAAGTTTTCCTTAATTTCAGCAAGAAGATATTTACTAAAACTGCTTAAAAATGCCTTAATGCTTACCGCATTCGTTTCTAAACAACAATGCATTAATTGCAGAGATGCCAACTTGCTCCGATTGCGGAAAAATATATTCGATTAATAGTTCTTCAATGTGTGATTCTCGGTTCAGTAAATTCGATTTATAGGCTTAGTAAATTAGTAAATTCGGTTTAATAAATTCGATATATACTTATTAATAATTCAAAGGCTTACGTGATGCACCACTTTAACACAGTTACAAAGAGGGCGGCAATTTTAACTTTTAGAAAGTTATATGAATATTTTTAGAATATTTAAACTCAAATTTTTGGCTAAAGCTTTAGAAATCTTCAAAGCATCCTCGACGAGCGTTCTTGTCGTTCCGTTACGCTCTGTACTATAAAGAGAGCTGGTTTGAATATAACCCTGTCTCTTCATCTTTTATACGCTGTATCTGTAATGGACACAGAGCAAACAGTACTACATATATACGCGTAACAGTGAATAACTAAATAAATTTAAAATCTAATTTGGTTACTTAATGGGATGGCTTATTGTGTTGTGTTTACACGTGGTGTCCGTTTATAATAGTATAATGAGATCCGATTGAGCAATCTTTAAGTATAGGTTTTTCAGAAACTCATTCCTAAAACACTTAGAAAAATCGTATGCATTCCTTTATTTTGTACCATTATATCATTTTATAAGTACAGGAACATTTTTAAACACCTTCTTCGAGATATCAATCATGATTTAAAATTTAAAAGTTTTAAAAGTGATCTTCGTAATTTTTGATGAAACTGAAAATACTTTGCTTAAATATTAACAGTTTTTTAGTTATTCAAAAAAATTTTTTTTTATGTATATTTAAACATATTTAGCATCTTTAAGGAGATTACAAATTTTTTTAGACTAAAGCTTGCGTAATTTTTTATGCTATCGAAAAAATATTTTTAAGACTTCCAAGAAATGAATCCAAAACTTCACCATTATTCCTTGGAAAAAAAAGAAAAAAACATTGTTTTTTTTGCATAATGATAAATACAAGCATGATTTTTATCATTATATTTTATATTAATAGTTTAATCTTTTTTAAATTATAAAACAAATCCTTTAAATTTTGAAATATTTTTTCTTGAACTCCTTTACCATTTTTCTTCAAAATCTGGTTCATATTTCTAGTTTAATTTTCATTCTGTGTAAACTAAGAGAGAAATAGATTTTGAAACTGCTCTAATATTTGGAAAAATTATTTCTAAATTAGATTTTTCTTTTTTTAATTTGCAATAGCAATATAACGACTTCATCTTCTTTCCTTTGGTAACAAGACCAACGAAAGAGGTATGCCCAGGAAAACAATAAAGGTTTTTCTCATCCAGGTCAAAGAATCAGGTTATAAAATAACTTTTACTGCCTTTTTAAGAGATACCCATGTCAAGATGGTTCGAGGTTAACAACACATGCTCTGCTTAATGACTATGGTCGATTACTATAAATAACTAGAACTTGATAGGTTAGACAAGACGTTATGGGCCAGACATTTACGATGTTTCTTTTATCCGACATGGCCTACCATTTTCAGCTCCCCTTATCTTACTTTCAACACCCCTTGCATTGGACTCTAGAAACTACTTGTCACTTACTATTGAACCGTATGGTACTGTAGTAACAGGAATAAAATATTATCACTTGAGATAGATTCTGACTTGGTATCTTTGAATATCTTGGATGTTATATCAATGTGTCATAGTTTAGATAAAAAAGCTTTTTAGATATTATCTAAGGATATATTTTTACAAATTGCCAAACAAATATTTTCTTATTCTGACTTTATGATAATTCGTTTAGTAATGTAGCAAATTGCACATACAAATGCAATTTTTAATATAGATTTAAAAATGGCAGTAATTAAATATATCATTTCTCTCACGAAAACTTAAAAAATTTCTTTTATTTTGACTTAAAATTGAAAATTATTAGTTTTTTTTAAAGAAATTACTGGTCAATATCCCAAAGATTTTTATAAAATCAAAAACTTTTAATGCCTTAACTTTAATGATATTGCCTTCATTTAATTCTTGCTTTCAAATAGATATTATTACAGATGATATATAGTGGTGAAGGATATTTGAATATTTTAAGGCCTGCATATTAACAAAAATGAAAAAAAAGGTGACTGCTATATTCCCGTACTTTATTGGTAAGAGTTTATTTGATAAAATATTTCTGAAATAATAACAAATACGTACTATAAGCTATAATTATAAATACTTCAATCTAAAACTGTATACTTAAATTAAATCCTTGCAAAATATTTTATTATAGATATGCGATACTGAATACGCATATTTCTTTCAACTAGAGTAAACATTAAAAAATAAAATCATATTACCGATATTTAAAGAAATTTATCTTTAAATCTTACTTTTGCCCCCTTCTTGATATTTATTTCACAAACCCCCATAAAGTAAACTATTTTTACTCTCTAGAAAATCGCTTTAATGATATGTAATGCATTGATATGTGTAGACAAAATTTAAATAGATTTGAATTGTTTTACCTAAACTCCCATAAAATAGACTATTTTTACTCTCTGGAGAGCAGCTTGAACGTTACGCATTGTTTATGTGTAGACATTATTTAAAAAGATTTAAATTGTTTTATTTAATATTTGTAAATAGAATTTAAAATGATTTTAACTGTTTGTTTTACCCAAACCCCCAAAAAGTAGTCTATTTTTACTCTCTAGAGAGCAGATTTAATGTTATGTAATGCATTCATATATGTAGTCAGAATTTAGATAGCAATAATTGTTTAATTGCTGAACCCAAACAATCATAAAGTATATTTTTGATCTCTAGAGAGCAGCTTTAATGTTACGTAATGCATTCATATGTGTAGACAGATTTTAAATAGATTTAAATTGTTTAATTTTATAAGGGGCAGAAGAGTTAATGAGAGACTTAAATTTCCAATCTCCTCTGATCACGTGTTGCCGAAAGGGATCAATATTAATTCAAGTATTTCATCTTCAAAATGCTAAAATATAAGACAACAGGATATTAAACATGTTGATTCGCTGGAAGCTCCTTACATAAATCAATGGAGTTGAAGTACTCTTTAATGAGTTTGTTTCTAAATATATTGAACACAGCAAAGTAGTGCAGTTTAAAGTTGGTACATCCAGAAGGCATTTATTTCTCCTCGAAGGCGTGAAAATTCTAGAGAGTAATCAATCAGATTTCAACAAGCTAACCCAAGCGTCAAATAAATCAAGCGTATTTTAAAGATATTGTTATTATTATTTTGAGAATAGATAATTGCGTTTAATTTTATAACTCTCTATAAAGTTCACTGAAAATTAAAATTTAATTTAAAAACAATTGATTTTGTCTCATTTATTTAATAATTTTTTTGATTCTTAATTTTGAAAATAATATTTGATAATTATACATTGTTTTAACTGTCATTTTTAAGGCTTGTGTCTCAAACATCTCGTTTTCAGCAAAAGGTTTTAAATACGTGTTTAATAAAGAGGTTTAAATAAATGGGTTATGTTTATAGGTTAAAATGCATGCTAAATAATTAATTTAGACAAACCTTCTTCGTTTTAGAGGTGCTAGGTACCTAGGCCCGAAGGAACTTTGCCTATCAATCTTGAAATGTTGCTTTAAAGTGAAATGTATATAATATCATACGAATGTTTGGGTATATTTCCGTATCGTGATCTATCGCGCCAACTACAATCGCCAAGGTGCCAAATAGATTTTAAACTTGCAAATTTGTTTAAAAAGAAAACACGTAGATGTTCGCCCGGGGGTGGCTACGAGTTATACCTTTCGAGTTGGTCCCTTTCTGTGATGTTTTTTTTTTAGTTTCTCGTGGGCCGCTGCCCAGAAGTTTCCAATGCTTGGCGATTATTCTGTCACAGATCACGATTTGAAAATCTCCCCGAATTTTTGTTTTTGAAACGAAATACTTTAGAAATTTTTTACGTATTAAAATTCAGAATTCATCTTGAATTGCTGCATTATTGGTTATGGGTCAAGTAGAAATTAAAATTTTTATGAAATTTTGTGAAGAATGATGTATAAAGAATTTTCGTAAAGTTTCAGTCGAAAATTTTGTCTTTTTCGGCTCTTAGTCGGAGACTTTCTCTGACTCAAGTGATCCAACAGTGTTTCTCGAATTATGTTTTACAGTGTTAGTGTAACAAAGCAGAAATATTTAAAGCTTACATTATGAATTTTTCAAGTAAATAGAACTATTATAAAGCTTTTACGTGGATAAAACTTTTACAAAGCTTTTATCAGAAATTTTCCAAAGCAAATATAACTTTCATAAGGATTTTACGCGAACAAAACTTTTTAAAGCTTTCATGTGAAAAGAACTTTCGTAAGGCTCTTATCAGAAATTCTTAAAACAAATATGACATTCATTAAGCTTTTACCACATGTTTTTAAAGCAAATATAACTTTTATAAAGATTTTATGAGAATAGAACTTTGATAAAGATTCCATAAAATTTTTTTGAAGCAAATATAACTTTTATGAAGGTTTTATCAGAAAGTTTGAAGGCTAATTGAACTTTTTACTTAGCTTTTATCAGAACTTAAGAACAATACCATAGGTCTATCTGATCTTCATTGTGTTTTAATTATTTAAATGCTTAAGTAAAGGACATTTTTTCAATTGTAATTTGTTAAAAAATGGATACTGTACCATTGCTATGACTATGAAATTTCTGGAACTACGGTGTGTAGTTGAAGAATGAAGAAATTGAATAAATTTTATGAAGAATGAATAAATTTTATGATTTAATATTCAAATTAAAATTAATTTATATTAACAATTGTTTTATCTCTCTCTCTCTCTCTCTCTCTCTCTCTCTCTCTATATATATATATATATATATATATATATATATATATATATATATATATATATATATATATATATATATGAAGACCTAGAACTGCCGGGTTTTTACCTGACAACCTCTCACTAAAGAAAAAAAAAGACTGAGAAATGGGTGAAAAATATGTGCTTAGAGAATCTTTTTTTTTAAACGATAAACACTGATAATTCAAATATCTATATTTTTAATTAATAACATTTTTTTAATGGCGGGCACTTGGGTTTTTTCCCATAGGCCACAGAAATGCCAGAACTGCTATTCTCTTCTCGTTACCCAGTGGGCACCTGTGGCAAAGCCACGGCGGTGAAGCAGCGTCGCCCACGTCACACAACCACAAACCCGTTTATAGGGAGGGTCACATTCACACAAAGAGGAAGGGACATAAACCACACAGAGAGAGAAAGAAACATGCATGCCCTGAGCAGGATTCGAACCCGCGGACAATGTCTCCGCAATCAGACACGCTAACCACTCGGCCACATGGTCGGCATAATTAATAATATTGAACAAGAAGTTGTTATCATAAAATTAGAACCTTTATAAATATAATTTCTTTCTTTTAATATTTTTAAATCAATTTGTAACATTTTTATTTTTAAAACTAAATAAATGAAGCATCACTAGTTTAAAAAACAATTTACTCTCATTTTTCATAAGCACAATTTTCTCATTATTCCAAAATGGTAGGTATAATGTTAATAAAGCCCGTTTCTTTTCAATGTTTTATTGACACAGTAAAATTTTTGCAAAAGTTGCTGAAGTTTAAAAGTCGGAGGTTTATTGTATGTTGAACGATTAAGAATCAATGTAGTAGTAACTATATGACTAATATATTACAATTAGCAGTAGCTATATTGTGACTATAAGCGGGAATAATTCTAACTTTATTAAACACATTATTTGAACTCTGATGAGGTAATTCAAACTATTCTTATGTTATGGTGATCCAAGCAGTTTAAGTCAGCCTGGTTAAATAAAAAATAGAACTGAAATGTACATTTTTATCAATTTAAATGTAAAACGAAAACCTCTCTTCAAAATTGTAAGATTTGTCAGCTACTGATTTGAAATCATATTATCATCTTATCTAATTACTTAACATATGTAATATTTACACCTTGAACCATTAAAATTGCATGTTGAATGCGTGAAAATCTTATTCGTGCATCAGAAGTTGTTCAGCTGTTCCGTTTTTTTTCCTTTTTTCTTAATTTTTTTTATTGCTCACCGTAAGTTCTCAATAAAGGTAATAATTTATCAACTGTTGAATTGATTATTTCAGGAGTTTCGCACATCTGAGTTTTTGTACGATAAATATTTTATCTTTTAAAAATCTTATGAGAAACTTATTTAGTATATATATTTCTTAAAAAAACATACATTTTATTTTATTCCTTCCCCTTTCCATACACAATAATTATTTATCATAAAATGAGTGGGGCAAAAATGAAATCGATAAAATATAAAATGATGTATTTAAGTAAAAGGAATGATCAAATATTTCAGATTTATAGCCATATTATTCAAAAATAAAATTAACTGTCCTCTCTGAAGAAATAAGCATTAAACTTGGTACAAATGAAAGAAATCCTATTGCTTACTAAACAACTTATTCCATATAAGTACTAGTTACATAATTCAAGTTATCTCATAAGAGGTTTTCTGTTTAATATACTTTGAAAAGGGGAAGATGGTACCATAAAATCGGAAAAGAAGAACATAAAAATCAGAAAGAAGTATCATCAAATTCCCATTAGGTCATAGAAAATAAGGTAAAGAAAAATACAATCAGAAAAACCGATCGTTTAAAGTGATATGCATTGGATACTAGCTCACACCCCTAGCACTTTGACAGCAGGGGGAAAATTCCAACAGAAAAAATTCTAAAAAAACTGTGTGCGTCTTTTCTTCCAAGGACTTTTTTTAAGGTCTCTTACTGGTGAAAGAAAAAGAAACTTTTTTTCTGCAGTCTTATAAATTTAGAACCTGCAGTGGTGATGTGAACTTAGGGTAAACTAACACGGAAATGAACGAAAACAATAAGATAAAAATGCTGTTGAGGTTAGAGATTTTGTAAGAGACTTATAGGAATAAAACAATATGTTTGCTGTTTATGCTATTGAATAAGTGATTGATGATAGATTGAGTATATGACTATCAATGATCCACTTCATAGTTTTGTAACTTTGAACCCCGATCCAGAAGACAAGAGTACTCTTTGATCACGCATTGGGACAAATTTGCCAAGCATTTTGATGGAACTAACCCCCATTTGCATGGAGAGGAAATCCACGAAAATCTCCCATGGTTAGTTCGATGACAATGGGATTCTCACCCATGATCCGTCTAACATTGAGGATATTTATGTCAGCACTGTGGTCTGTACGATCCGGGAGCAGAATTCGAATCAATCAGCCAAAGCTGGATTTGTACCTGGGTCACTTCAAAGCGATGCGAGCAAAGCGAGCGAGTAAGTTACTAAATATGTCAAAATGTATTTTGTTTTCTATGCGTATGTGTGCTTTCCTTTCAATCAGTTAATCGAATTTTTAAATAATATTTACTCTTGGATATTCTCACTTCCTTAGGGGGGCGCGCACCACAGTTTTAGAACCCTGGTGCAGTCGATTTCCTAAGTTCAATACTTATTAAAAAAAAGCCATATTAATTTAAAAACAACGATTTTTAATTGAGTTATGAGCTTTTAAAAAGTCTTTTTTAACAGTTTTGACCAATTTACAGCCACCCTCAATTAAGACAAATTGTTCAATTTTCATTACAGTAATATATATTTCAGCACATAATCGAAAAAAAAATACTACATGTTTTCAGATTTAGTCACCTAAAATATTCAGGATCCTTAAAAATCATGAAAATTCTATATTTCAAATATCATTACACAAATTTAACATCTGAGCAATAAAAAACATTGAATTCTATGCGGTTACTAAATGGGAACAAAATTTGCTTTAAGGTTTGGTTAATAATCAACTGAATATCTTAGCCTTGGCTGGGAAAGCCTGGTTGGTAGGGCATTGGGCATACTTCCAAGAGGTCGTGAGTTAGATCCCCGTCGACCGAAGACTCCCTGTGTGTCTCGTGTAAGATAAGTCTATCGAGTCGCAAAGTACTTTAAATTCCAATAACAAATCATACCTCTGGGGGTACAGAATTGGAGGTTGATCGTTCTCTGGTTCAAAATTGCGATCTGTGGATGAATGAATGGGTCTGCCCTACAAAGGGTCTGCAACGTATGTGTGGCTGCAACGTGTGCGGCTGTACTCGCTTGCTTTCACCAAGCAAGCTTGCTGGTAGTGGCATTAGAAACAACAACGACATATCTTTGCCTGGAATCAACTGATAATTTTTTTTATGCTGGAAAGCTTGAATTTTATAATGGATATTTGCTTAATTTCTAAGCAAAGCAGTGCTTTCGATTTTTATGAAACCATTACTTTTTTTGTAATTGTTTATTTATATACTTAGTTTAAGGTTTATTTGTTTTATTGATGAACATGTTCATGGCAGCTATCTAACTTTTTATGGTATAAAAAAAATTCTGACAATAACAATAAGGAACGGATTAGTTTGAATTAACAATAAAAAATTGAACCAAAGTCTTTTGTTAATATTTAAGATGATATATCTAACTGTGATCGTTTTTAACATGATATGATAGAAAAAAAATTACGGTTAAATTTAAAAAACAACTTGAAATATTCTATTTACAGCTTATTTTTTATTTATAGAAGCTTAATGAATGAAATTGTTTCAAAATTAAATTCAATAAGAAAAAGCATATGTTACATATAAGTCATGAAGGGAGAAAAAAGCTAGACATCTCAATAATGAGCTTAATAATGATCGACAGAAAAAAGTACAAATAAAAAGATAAAATACAAAAGAAAGTTAAATGAACTCTGAAAGACATCATTATTTCTCATTAAATGCACATTTGAAATTTTCAAACGTCCAGAAATATGACAGTACAAAAATTTTCTTTTTTGCCTTGACAACTTTACCCCAGACTTTTTTATTAAATTATATAGTATCTATATGTGTAACATTTTATTTCAATACGAACCAAAACAGCGCTAGTAATTTAAAAAAAAACACATGGAAATTATAACGCTTAAATATTTCAAATTGTTTCTGAAAAAAAAGTTAAAAATATTTTGAAATACAATTTTTTTAATTAGAATACTTATAATGAAAATAATGAAATATGATATGTAATGTAATGTCCTATAATGTTAATGAAAAAGTGATTGGTGAAAAGTAAAAATGATAATTTCGATTTTTTACTTAATTTAATTTGCCTTTTAAAATAAACACGTTTTACTTTGTAAGAAAATTGCCAATTGGCTTTCACTTATTGAATAAAATATTCTTGCTTTGGTCATTTAGTCCTAAATCAAGTAAATTGTCTTTGCAATATAACCACTTATGTTAACCGGTTAAAGGTGTAAAAGTTTCTTTCAAATTATAAAATTATTTTATTATCATATTTTATTTTCAGAATTTCAACTAAAGGTGATAATATGTTATAAATAAAACAACTGACTCTTTTAATATTGACTTTTGCTCTATATAGCTTCCATTAGTCAGCATCAGGCATAAGCAAATATATGTCTTTGTGGGGTTGGTGTGGATACATAGTAGTGGAGTTAGTGTGGACATGTTTTAAGTGGATTTTTTTTTCATTTATAAGTTAGAAAATTTAGCTTTTTTATTTTATTTTCTATTCGCAATGTTATCAAACAGATATGTATAAATTTAAACTTCGTGACATTGACTGAATAAGAGCTAATGGTTTTGTGATAGTTAAGTTTTTTTTTTCATTTTACTTTTCAAAGAAAAAAATATGCAGTGCATTATGTTGGTAGAATGGAAGTTTTTCAAATATTTAGAGATTATGATGTAATGTTCAATTCTTAAGAAAAAAAAAGATATAGTTTTTTTAAGCATGAAAAAAACGTTTCCCAAATCTTAGCGAAGAAATAGTTATCAAACTTCGATCACCAGCGAATGGTAAAACTACCCTGGATTGCATCCTAATACATATTCAACTATAAAATTTTTTTATTAAACTGATTTAAAGATGTATATCAAATGAGCCAAATTCAATAATGGTTTTCAAATATATTTACTTGCATTCAAAATGTCTTTCTTAGAATAGGGAAATGCTCCATTGCAAATTAGCAGTTTAAATAATATATGTCAATATGTACTCTAAAAATAAAGCTTAGATTGAAATTAGTTTCATTTCGGCATTATATATATCGTTCTTAGTAATAACAAATGTCTACTTAACATGTCATCAAGATTGTCCACATTAGTTCCATAGCTTGACCGCACTATCCCCGTGTAGTTGGACTAGTGTGGACAAAACCAAAATTTTTGCAAAAATTTATTACGAGAAAACTAAACGCTTTTCAGTCAATTTATAAACCATAATGTAGTAAAATGTCCAAATTATTGTTTATAATGCATCACTAGTTAAGATATTTAAGAAAGTTTTTTTTGACAAATTTAAAAAAAAATTTCGATTTTACCCCCCCCCCCCCCAATTTCTAAATGTTACCTAAAATAAGTCATTCGAAAAAAAAAAACTAAAATTCTTTTACAAATTAAATGAAAAAGAAGGTATTCAAGTTTCAAAGTCGCAGACAATTCTGACAATGTCTATAGTTACATAGTATCTTTCTGAAAACACTTACATTGAGTTTCTAGATGGTACATACACAATTGCCATTCCCCGAATATAAATTCGTAACATAATACTGCTTAAAATAAACGAATCATCATATTTCTCAGAAAACAAATATGAATTTCGCTTCAAATACAATAACAAAGGTTAAAAGCATGCAAGCAAAAACACACCACTTGAAAATTTCATGAAAAAGCATATTTTATTTTATAATTCTTATTTAGAAATAAATTCTAAGGTTAAATTCTAAAATCAGAGCAATCTCAAACATCAATTGTAAAATTTCTGATGTAAAAAAAATATTGAATGAACAAATATAATTAGTGGAAATAACAAAAATAAATAAATAAACAAATTAAACTATGTAGCGTATAAATGATTTAAATTTTATATTTTTATAATTTCTTTTACAATTGAAAGAAAAAGCTTCTAAAAACACTCGTAGGTATAAGACCAAAGGCTAAATATCATGTCCATGACTTTGAAAAATAGTTAGTTTGAAAATTACTAGTTTTCTAAATTAGATAAAACTTCTTTAAATCTAATTGAATTGCTTCAAGATTTATTATAAAATGTTTTTCAAATTAAAGTAAATCAAAGTAAATTTTAAATAAAAAATTGAAAATGCATTCACATTCTTTGAATAATAATAAACGTTATGTGCATTTTTTTAACCTTATATGCAATTCAATGAATTCTTCAAATGCTGTATAAGCATATCATCCTTTTTATCGAATAAATAAATAGCTTCCATATACATTTCTATATTATTTTATAGGGATATTTTGATTATGAGGAAAGTTATTGGATAGAATATCTAAAGTCAAGTTGATTGTGATAGATATTCCTGTGATAGACATTACAGAAATAGAATAAAGAAAGAATGGAAAAGTCTCCTTTTTCCAAGTTTTATTCAGAGAATCAATAGTGGAAAGCTGATCCATTGTATGTCTATCGGCCTGTCCATTCCAAGTTTCTTCAAATGGTAACTGTAGTTGATACAAGAATGAGGGACAGTAATCAGTGCCCCAGCTAAATTGTATTTATCCGAGATATAGAAGTTTCATTTCAGTGGTCATTTTTTGTATAGCAGCCTTAAGCCAATGTTATTTTGTTGTCTTGCTTCAAGCTAAGCTATATTTCTTTTCTTACTTCTTAAGCTATGTTTGGTAATATACAAATTTATTTCTCTTAGCTTAATAGATAGGGTATAAAACCGAATTATGATAATTGGATATATATTTTATTTGGAAAATTCATTTTCAAACAATTGCATGCAGCAATTTTTCTTTAAGGTCCTTGAGATATAATTATATGAACAGTTCCAGAAAAATATATATGATTGTTTTAGTATTTATAGCACCTCGCCTTAAAATTAATTAAATTAAATGTCCCATTCATGTTGAAAATGTATTAATTCCTGTCAATATATTAAATTTTACTTTATATAGAAATTATATTTTTGAAAGAAGACAATTCCAAGTAATGATTTGCAATGTGCATGTTTTATTGTTTTAAACAAAAGAGTTATAATATTTAAAGTCATGCAAAAAATATGATAAATTGTGGAAAGATAATTTTTTTTTCTTTGTTTCTGAGGCACTTCTCTATTATGAACGTTCGTTCATGCACTATTAAACCAGCAGTTTATTTATAGAAAATATTTTACTTTTATACTTCCTCTGTCCCAAATTAGTTGCTACATTTGAATACTTTTGTACTGATTATTAACCCGTTTTGTCCCGACTTTATATATTGAAATGATACAAGAAGTGGTTTTATGGAAAAAGTTGTATAATATATTATCGAAATTAATTGGTTTTTATACTGTTAGGGCATTCAAAAATTCTTTGATAGATCAAAAAGTACTTGCTACTTTTAATTCTAGATCTAGTCAGAAATAACTAAATCATTGTGGTATCTGAGAATCTTTTAATTCACCCAGATAAATGAAAATTCTGAAAAATGTTTCCCACTGCAATGAATGTCTTTGAAAAAAGGAACTGCTCCAAATATATGACGCTGGGCGTTAACCGGTTAATACTGAAGATTTTATGATTTCGCTTGGACATTTTTTCAGAAATTTCAGGTTGCTATGTTGTCAAGCAACCACATTTATTTACCCAGCACTCCATCTCTAAATCATTATCAAGATAGTTTAAAAAATCCAGGGTTGTACGCGTTTTAACCATGCCCCATTTTGTAATGAATCTTCCACCAGTAATCGCATAAAACTATCTTTAAGTTGATGAATCGCAAATGCATTCGTAGTATAACTTCACTGGTGTCTATCTACTAAACTGCATTGAGCGTTATTTATGACTTCACCTACTTGAAATATAGCAATTAATTTGGGACAAAATTTATTCAACGAATCAATAGTGGAAAGCTGATCCAATGCATGTCTATCAGCCTGTCTATTCCAAATTGCTTCAAATGGTAACTGCAGTTGATACAAGAGTGAGTGCCCGTAATCAGTGCCCTTTCTAAATTGTATTTGTCTTAGATATAAAAGTTTCATTTCGGTTGTCATTTTTTGTAAGCAGTCATAAGCCAATGTTATTTTGTTGTCTTGCTTTGAGCTAAACTATATTTCTTTTTATTCTCCTGCAGCTATGTTTGGTAGTATACAAATTTATTTCTCTTAACTTAAGGGATGGGGTATAAAACCAAATTATGGTAATGAGATATATATTTTTTTTGAAGAATTTTTGTTGTTGAAATAATTGCATACAGCAATTTTTTTTAAAGTCCTTGAGAGGTAATTATAAGAGTAGTTCCCAAGGGAACCTATAGCTGCCTTTATTTATAGCACCTCTCATTAAAATTATTTAAATTAAATTTCCATTTCATATTTAAAATATATTGATTGTTGTCAATTAATTAAGCTCCAATTTATAAGGAAATTATATTTTTATAAAAGCAAAAAATATCATTCGCATAAATATTACTTATTATTAAAATCCTACTCCAAGTAATAATTTGTGATATGTATGTTTAATCGCTTTCGAAAAAAGCGATATAATATTTCGAGTCTTGGATAAATTTAGTAAATTATTGAGAATTTAAAGGAATTTTTGTTTTATTTCAAGGGATGTGCTTCTCTCTTATAAACATTACCCTTGTGCGCTGTTAAACCAGCACTGATATTTATCTAAATTATTTTAATATTATAGACTCTCTGTCCCAAACTAATAGCTACATTAGAATGCTTTTGTATTAATTATTGATACTGATGATTTTCTGATTTTGTTTGAACATTTTTTAGCGGTTTCGGGGTGCTATATTGCAATCAAAAACATTTACTTAACAAGCATTACCTTCTTAAATCATGACCAAATTAGTTTAAAAAACCCAGGGTTTGAACATCCTTAAATGACATCCATTTTGTAAAGATTCATAAAGTATTCACATAAAACTATCTTCTAGCTAATCATGGATTCATTAATTATATAATTGTACTGCTGTCGATGTACTAAACTGCATCGGAAGTTATTTATGACTCTTGAAATGCAGCAACTAATTTGAGACGGATGGAGTATTATTTTTATATTGTCCAACAGTTATCGGCAAAAATTATACAAAAATTATACAAAAATACGCTGAAAAGTAGCTATATTATCGTAATTTAATCGTTTGGAGCTGAATTTGACAAGATTGCCAATTCGGTTAACCCTTTAACGGGCCCTTTATTACTAGTAAAGGTAAATTAAAGTATGTTTGGAATTGAAATTGTTTTAAGAACAGTAATTGATATATATATATATAAAAACTCATTCAGTTTAGAAAAATGCCATTTTTTTGGTATTAAATATATTTAACATGACCTATTAGGAACTTACTGACTTTCATTTTTCTTTATTTATACAAAACAATTCCTTAAATGCTACAAACTTCAAAAGGAATTATGTATTTATTACTTTTATACGTTTTTCAAAAGTGACAAATGGTTACCAATTTTATTCAAACTCATTTCAAGAAAGCTGAAGTTATTGAAAAATGGAAACCTAAATTAAAAGTGGTAAAACGTGGTGGTAATATACTTACCACGGCCTTGAAAAGGGTTAAGAAATCACTAAACTACGATAAAGCAGGCATTTCAGAGCCTATTTTAAAATTTTCTACAGTAATTATTAGAAAACATAGAAATATGTTGAATTCGAGAAATAAAAGTACCAGATCAAATGTGCATGAACAATAAGTTCATAAAAAGCTCCAAAAGAGGCGTTTGGTGATACTTGCGGCTACGAAGATCTGCGCAATTCTCAATACTTATGATTTGCTCACTTCAAGTTTGAATCCCTGCATTGAATCACCTTGCATGTTTAACCGCTTACTTGCCAGATTATCATTTTGCACTAATGGAGAAAAGTTCCTTTACAAAAAAGGTGGTGGCTGGTATACATATAAATTAAATCGAATTTTTCTTCAGTTGGTTCAAAAATGTTTTGAACAGATATGGCTGGAATGATGCTGACTGGGGACGTATAGTCTTTAGCGACGAATCCCGCTTCCAACTGTGTTCTGACGATCATCGAAAACGTGTTTGGAGACGCACAGGGCAGAGGGGGGATCCTGCCTTCACTATTGCACGCCACACCGGCCCTCAACAAGGCATTATGGTCTGGGGTGCCATTTTATTTGACTGCCGGACCCCTTTGGTCGTCATTAGAGGTACACTTACTGCGCAGCGGTACGTCGATGACATCCTAAGACCTGTTTTGCTGCCGTTCCTTTTTCAGAAGGACAATGCCAGACCGGCACGTGTTGCTATGAACAGTCTGCAAGCTTGTCAAACTCTTCCTTGGCCTGCCGGATCACCAGATCTCTCTCCCATCGAGAATGTCTAGGATATGATAGGAAGGCGATTGCATCTGGCACGGAATGTTGATGACCTCGTTCGACAATTGGATCGAATTTGGCAGGAAATACCGCAAGAGACCATCCGGGAGCTTTATCGGTCTATGCCACGTCGTGTGGCAGCTTGTATCCGGGCTAGAGGCGGGTCAACACCTTATTGAACTTGTTACTGTAACTCTGCAATAAATCATTCAATTGTTCTGGAATTTTAATCATTTACTATTCTATACATTGTCTTCCTATCCACCAATTTCCGTTTTAATCGGACAACTCCTTCTTGGTGCGTTGTTTTTTTTTTTATCCTAGAGTGTATTTCAGTTTTAGTTTGTTTTCGAGAGGAGTAAATGTATTCTGTTCTTCAAACTATTCAACAATATCTTCGTTTTTTCAGGAACGAAGCAGTTTTGTATATAAGCTATAATTTTAAAGAAAACTTTGGTAGTAACATAAATTTAATGCTTTTTTAAAAAAAATGCTAGAATGAAACGACGCCTTTTGTACCAGTTTTTGCTTTTTTCCATATACATAAAAGCTTTCCGTCCTGAGGATGAGTCTACACGTCAAATTCAGAGATGCCAACTTACTCCGGACAGCTAATATATAATTTAAATTGGTTGTTTATCAATTGTCATTCTTGGCTTAATAAATTCAATTTAGTAGATTTTTATCCACCCCTATTTCCAAATAATTCGTAGACTTATAAAATTCACCACTTTTCACTACATATGTCATGCTATACATTTTAAAAAGGAAGCATAAAATAGTCAAATATTTACAAAATTTACTCTGTAGTTATTTACCGCTTTTTTAATAATTTTGGCTTGTCCGGAGCAGTTGGCATCTCTGGTCAAATGAAGTGATTGGGTTAAGAAATAAAAATGTGGCATGTGTTGTTTCAGTCGCTATGATGCAGGGTACCCTAAACACTTATCAGTGGTTGCCAACCAAAGCCGAAATTTTAACCCTTCGTTACTGCACTCCACTCTGCTAAAGTGATGCCGCTCAACGGTGCACCACACCGCCACGTATGCACATTGCGTGTTATGATCTCCTATTATACATCACTCCAAAGCATAATACGCTGAACTAAATTATTACGACTCACAAAATTGATGCAACTCATTCAAAACATACTTTTAGTGGTATAAAACAAATATAGGTTGATGAAATATTTACCTAGGCGTAAATAAAATATTAGCCAGTGGTAGTTTGATGCAGATTGGGGTTGTTTCCAACAAGTTTCACGCTAACCCCGGCTAATTGCGACGCTGGTACACATAAGGCATCAGCTAGATCATCACCTCCTTCATTAAAAAGCCTCCACACGATCTTTTATAAATAGTCCGCGCAGTCTGTTTAAAAAGTGAACCAGTTGTGCGCATGAACCCAAAACCTTTTATTAAAGTAATAGAGAGAAATTCATCATATATATTTGAGAATTGAATCTGTAGTGGTTGACAAGCGAATAAGGCAAACCAATAATATTCATAAATAAAACAAATTTCAAGTCATATATTTGCTACCACTTTCTTATTTTATCTAGATTTTGTATTTCGTGACTCGTTCGGTAAGTGAATATCCTAAATATGTTATTTTATCATGTATCAAGATATGATTTATCTATATTCATCAATTATGTCTTTCATTTTTCAAAAATCTATTACTGTACATATCAAATCCTGTTTTATCTTTATTTAAGTCTACAATCAATATTTCTAGTGTTAAGTAAAAACGTCAATTTTCATATAAAATGTTTTCATTGTTTTATTATTTCACAAGCAAACGGCTTGATTTTTTTTATGGCTACCCCAATGTATTCGAATGAACTTCAATGTATGTCATAATTAAATATGTGCTAGTTAAAATATAGAAATTTAATTAGTGAAATATGTATCAATTTATGTTAATATTTATTTATGTCAACTTATGTATATATATATATGTCAACTTATGTTATCAACTTATGTCAAATTATGTTTATATTTATATATGTCAATTTAGATTCGATTAATCAGATGTTCAAATGTTATATTTACACAAGCAAAGTGCTTGTTTTTCTATTAGCTACCACATTGACTGCTAAATTCAAAATGTTATTACTATAAATTTTCTGTAAATTTCTAGATGTATGGGATAGGAGCCGCTAAGTGGCCCAGGTCCCCAATTTTTGTAAGTAAAGTGAATATCCTTCACAGTGGTCTGATCGGACTAAGGCTCCTATACTATCAGAGCTGATCTATCAAGCAATATTGGAGCAAACAAGTTCGCAAGTCAACGTTATTTTAGTATTCGTTATGTTATTACAGAGATGCCAACTGCTGCGGACACGCCAAAATAATTTAAAAAGCGGTAAATAGCTACAAAGTAAATTTTGCAAATAGTTGACAATATTTGCTTGCTTTTTAAAACTTAAAGCATGTCTAAAGTACTATAAAGTGGTGAATTATATAAGCCTACGCATTGTTCAGAAATAGTGGTGGATTAAAATCTACTAAATCGAACTTATGACACCAAGAATTACAATTAATAAACTACCACTTGAAAATATTTATTCGCTGTGCTTATGATAGCTCGTTGCTCCAACAATAAATGATAAGTCGGCCAGTCTAATTCAGGGGCTCTAGATCGGACTACCTATAAAAAAAACCGTGTGGAGGCTAAATTCAGCGCTTGTGATGAAAGGGTTGGAAGCGAAAATACAACTGGCATGAAACTTTTTTCCAGGTCTTTTGAGCATTACCAATTTTCTTTCTGATCATTTATATTGTGTTTGATTTATCCACATGTTTAAATTATTCACATGTAGCAATGGTTAAAATTGTTTAAATGCTATCTTAATAATTAAGAATACATTGCATTTTTAACCTAAAAAAAAACTATCTTCTGAAACTACAGAAATTCCGTAGTAGTAGGTGGGTACGTGTATGATAAAACCAGTGAGCCGCATTCTACAAAGTTATTAATCATAAGAGATTTTTCTTTTTCAAATCTATGCTTTTTGGTTTTAAACGAGTTTCATTAAATACCGAATAAATATTATACACTGGCAGGGGGGAAAAGTAATTGTTTGTAAATTATGCTGTACAATTATGCTGTAAATAGGGGACGATTATTTTTCAGAGGAATCGTGGGACGTAGCTATCAAAAGACATTACTCAAGAAATATAGTTGCACTATGCCATTTACTTAATGTGGACAACGTTTATATTTTGGTACATGATCCTCCTCAAAAATGATAAAGATAGATAAAGACTCAATTATTTCGTTGGTAACACTAGAAGGACTGAAAATTGCTATATACCTGGAAAGTCTGAAAGGGACAAACTGGCTTTTCCCAGATTGTTTGTGTGTAAATCAGCTAAGCACACAAAATCTTAAAATATAATCATAATTAATTTAATGAGACATGTATTAAGGACTCTGATAATGAAATTTTCCATTTGATAAATGAAAATATTTGATTAAATGGAAAGTAGACTCTTAAATTATACTTTATTAGTTTCATAGATAATTGAGTTTCCTTATCTCTATAAATAATAATTGAAGAAATTACGAAATACTCTTGTCTCCTTAATTTTTTAATGAAACTATATATATATATATATATATATATATATATATATATATATATATATAAGGTTAACACATGAGTGATTGATTAATCTCTTAAATTGGATCAAATTACAAAAATTTAGAAATACTAAATGCTTTCAGTAAGTCATTTTTTGAGAATTAACAAGCAATTAAAAACTGACAGCAGCTAAATTGGCCGGAAACGTCCATCTTGTGTTAAATTACTCTTTGGGTGAACGAGACATTCGAATCCACTACGTTGATATAATATTAAACCAAATAGGTAGCTAAATGAGTAGCATATTTATTTTATTTTATCTCAAATTTGTTACCACCTATTAAAAAAAGGCTTTTTTTTCTTTTTGCTGCAGAATATGTTAAGTAATCGGTTAAAAATACGTTGAAATTTGTCTATCTGTCTTTCAAAATAAACAAGTTAATAAAAATAGACTATATATTCAAAATAAAACACAATAGTTACATAAAAAAACAATATTCATATTAACCCCATTTTTTAATTTATTACTTTAAAGAGTCTCCCACTTTGAAAATCAAGGGGAAAATAAATACTTTGTTCCCTTTGTATATTTATGCAAATAAAACATTTTGATTTGTTACCATAACCCTTCCATATTTTGAAAGTATTTAATTTTATACAAATATTTATTGAAAGTTTCCTTTAAAATATCACTTCTCGGTTCAGTAATTTCAAGATTTTTCATTAGTAAGAATCATTACTGCTGTGGTTGTATCATTAAATGTATCAGAAATCGATATCACTCATTATCGATTATTGTATTTATGGCGATTCCTTTAAACAATGTAATATTCAATAGAAAACACCAGATAATAGAAGTTCTAGAGAGATATAGATTAAAATAATGGATTGAAGGCATTGCATTTAGATTTGAAATATTTAGACAAAGATATTATATTGAAATCTTTTGAAGTAGAACATATTTTCTAAACGAGCATCTACTAAATGATTTTCGTTCGAAATAAATATTTATTTTATGTGACATCAAATAGATTTTTATTTTAAATCATTCCTCCTTACAACTACCATTATTTTTTTAAAAAGTTTTTAAGGTTATTCTCTTTGCTGTAATTAATTTTTTATTACATTATGTTATGTATTTTAACTTTTTCTATGTTTCCTCGTTCTGTCATATACATAATCGTGTGATGTATAATCGTGTAATATGCATCGTATAATCGTGTGAGCTAATGACAAGATTATATATTTTCCTTATTTTTTTCCAATATCTTCTTATAAAAGTTTGAATAAAATTAACTTTGTGAATAATAGAAAAAAAAAATTTTGTTTCCTTTAAGAACCTCTACATCTTTTTCCTTGTTTTATCAATATTTTTAACTTATTTTTTGAGTTTTATGCACTTGCTGCAGCTTATACGCAGTAAATAAAACTTTATATATATATATATATATATATATATATATATATATATATATATATATATATATATATATATATATATATATATATATATATATATATATATATATATATATATATATATATATATATATATATATATATATATATATATATATATATATATATATATATATATATATATATATATTGCCGGCCAGCTGGCCGAGCGGTTAGCGTGCCTGACAGCGAAGCCAATGGCTGCGGGTTCGAATCCCGCTCTGGGCGTGGATGTTTCTCTCTGTGTTGTCCTGTGTTGTGTGTGATGTGTGAATGTGGTCCGCCCTATGAACGGGTTTGTGGCAGTGTGGCGTGGGTAATGTTGCTCGCCTCCGTGACTTAGGTTTACAGGTGCCCACTGGTTAACGCTAAATGAGCAACACTTCCGAGGTGAAGAACGAGAGTTTAAATGCCTGCCGTTAAAAAAAAAAAAAAAAATTATATATATATATATATATATATATATATATATATATATATATATATATATATATATGCTGGGGTTGCTTAACACTATAACACATAATTGACTGTCGAGGAATTACCCCGTCATTTCAACTGTTTCAATTCATGAAACCCAGGGCAATATATATAAGATTGCAAAAGCTTTGCACACTGTGTTTAGTTGAAAAGCTTTGCTCATTATAGATTAAAGATAATGGCCGACGATATGACATAGTTTCTGTGTAAGTTTTCTGTTTAACGAAGTGTTAAAATAACGAAAACACTATTTCAATTACTCTATGTGAACAATCTTTCTTTTAGCAGCGAATGCTTTGGAAGATTTTACAATTCGACAAAGCTGTTAATACAATCTGAAAGGTCACGCTTGAAGCTTTTAGAAATGGTGTCATTTTCACCCACGCAAAGTTCAGATCAACCAAAATCAGAGTAGGATGTTAATAACTTCTTTCTTGATTTAATGCTAGCAACTTTGAAATCACTTTATAGGATTTCAATATTTATGAAAGAATTCTTTTTTTCGAAGAAAATCAAGTTTAAACTTCCTACGTTCATTTTTGTCGTAGTTAAAAAAAAAGACACCATTTTTAAAAGCTTCAAGCATAATATGTCAAATTTTATGCACAGTCTTGTCTGGTAAAATGTTTATATAGATTAGTCTTGTAAAATGTTTACATAGATTTAGTCTAGAAGTGCTTCTATTATTTTCATCAACCCCATTAAATATGGTGAGTTGGTCATAAAGGAAGAATAAACAGGTTGGCATAAGAGAAAAATAGACACACGTCACAATTCATACTTCACATGCTGAGTTTAAACACCCCAGCAAAAAATAGCATGCATAGAGCCTACGAAAAAATATGTTATTTTGATGCATTTTCCAAATTTTTTGGAGACAGATGAAATCTACACTTTCTCTTCAATATAATCTAAAGAAAACTTTCAAAAAAAATATTGAAATATTTTCCCTAAAAGTTTCAGTAGATTTTTAGAAGGCAGAGAAAATGTGTCTTTTACTTTCAATTTTATCCTGATAGAAACTGCGAAAATTTTTTTCGTTCTTTTTCAGATGATTCTGCATCTTGTCTTCGATTTAAATAGCCTAATTGAAATTTCACATCATCAAACTCGACCAGAAATTTGAATAGCGTTTGAAAATTAAACTGCAATTTAGTGATTTGCATTTTTTTAAATTCTATTTAAATCCTTTTTATTTGTGCCGTATTCCTTAATATTACTGAGGATGTAAAACAAAGTTGGAAAGTTATTATTTTTATTATTGGTTTTCATTCAGTAGAAAGAAAGTAGTTTGTAATGAAGGTGTTTTTTTTCTTCATTTTTTTAATAAATATTGCGAGTGCCCATATAGCTGTGGATAGAAAAGGATTGCAATTATTATAAAAAAGTCTTTATCCTTTCATTGATCTTTTAACATATCACTGAAGCAATGAAGGAAGAATTCTAAATAAGCTTTTAAGAATAAACTGTCATTTCATCTCATCCCCAGAAGTTCTACATTCTTCTTCAAACCATCCAAGGATAAATCCCTCTTAACATTCAATCAATCAATTCAGAGCCCCAGATCCTTCAATTAATGACAGATCCTTAAATAATAAATGGACATTTTAAATGAAGATAGAACCCACTATATATATATATATATAGATATATGTACTTAAGAACGCTATGCCTCGTTATATATATATATATATATATATATAACGAGGCATAGCGTTCTTAAGTTTTTACGGAACCAAAGACAACGTCAAAACAATCAGAAGATAAAAATAAACATTTTATTTTCTGGAAAAATGATATAGTCACAAAAACTGCGTGACTAACTTAAAAATAAATTAAAATTCAAAATAGTGTATAACACTGAGTAGTAGTAGTTTTGTAGTTTTACAGATACATATATATACTGGAGAAAATGTGCGATGAATAATTATGACATCAGTATCCAGCAGTCAGTTGCAGTTAATTTCTGACAGCAGAAAGAATATCAGGATGAGAGGTCGCAGGACTGGTATTCCGATCCGCAGGTCTGATCTAGCGAACTATATATATATATATATATATATATATATATATATATATATATATATATATATATATATATATATATATATATATATATATATATATATATATATATATATATATATATATATATATATATATATATTTATATATATATATATATGGTTCAAATAAATTCAGTTTTTTTATTTTGCAAAAAAAAAGTTATTATTATGGTATTAAATGAATATTTATTATGAGTTTTTTTCATTTCATTAATTAAAATAAACAGTTATTTCATTAAATATGTTGGGGAGAATAAAATCAATTTTTCACTATTTACTTTAATTTTTTGAGAAAGGTTTTTAATTTAGTGATTAGAAAATTTGTTTAAAAATTTGTTATATGTCTAAGAGTTTGATCTAAGTTAGTTGTTACATTTCAAGTTAGTAGAGTCATAAATCACTTCCAAAGCAGTTCACTAGATCGACACCAGTAAAATTATACTACGAATGAATTCACGATTCATTAGCTACACGATAGTATTAAGCTCTTTGGTTGAAGAATTCTTACAAAATAGGGAGTGGCTTAAGAACGTGAATTCTCGGCAAATATGCTTTATATATATATGTTTCGATGAATGGCCAAAATTAGTAGCTGTTGACTTCCTCCAGTGAATGTTGATAATCACATAGTTGCTTTGGTAAATGTCCAAAATATATACTAGGTCTAGTTAAGGACCACTGTTCTTCTATACATTTGCCCAGTTTACCTTATGCTGATGTTTTTTTAAAAGTTAAGTGTCATTGTCCGGTATGCATTTAACCGGTACTCTGAACACTGATTATTCTACTAATCTATCCGCAGCAGATATTAAAATATAGAATAAATATAATACAGTACAGAACCCGTTATCCGGAAATCAGAAAACCGGAAAACCAAAAAACCGGAAAACCAATAAACCGGAACAAAATTCGATAAATTTTCTCACCATTTCTAAAATAAAAAATTTTTTTTTCATCGTAAGATTTTACGATTTTTCTTTCTTTTTTTAACGTGGTTTACCTTACCATCATTTTGGAAATAATCATTAGTGTATTACTTCATCGTTTTTTCTTATTTTTAAGATTATTTCCAATTTTTTTTTTTTAATTAGGTTTAACAATAAAAAAACGGCTTTTTGAAGCGATTCAGAAAACCGGAAAAATCAGTTATCCGGAATAGCGATGGTCCCGACCGTTCCGAATAATCTGTTCCCTACTGTAATATCAACGAATAAATTAATATCAAGCCGTATATAACAAATATTTCAGTCATTCAAAAAAGAGACTATGTGATTGGTGATATGCACGGTGAAAGTCGACATTATCTTGATTTCGGTCATTCACGGTAACATATATACTTCCAGTAAAATAATTACTATGTTGATAAAAACATTATCTTGATTTCGGTCATTCACAGTAACATTTATACTTCTAGTAAAATAATTACTATGTCGATAAGACATTATCTTGATTTCGGTCATTCACAGTAACATTTATACTTCTAGTAAAATAATTACTATGTTGATTAGACACATTTTATGATAAATATATTAGGACAAGCAGCACACTTTTTGATTTAAATTTTACTTTCAACATTTGGATAACCACTGGAAGACAAGCTATTTAATAATGTTTACATTTTAGGGCTGGTAATAAAAATTTCAGTATTGATATAATATTACTGTAAATAAATTTCTTTTTAAGTTTTTGAGAGCATGTCTAAAATATTTTCTTAATTTTTTTGATCATTACTCAGATTAATTGTCAACTATTAAACTTTAATTAAATAGAATTAAATTCAACTATAAATAAATACGCAAAACTTTAGTACCTAAAAGTTTTTGCTTAGTTTAAAATTGATTAATTAGAAAAGAAATTAGTGGATTTAATGAAAAGAGTTTGAAACTTTTCAACGAACTCTGAGAATTACTAAGCTTGAAAAATAATTAAGCTTTAAAAATGAAAAAAAAGATATTTAAAAATGCCGGAAGGATTTTGAATTCTTAGTAATTAAAAACTTTTTTCTTGGAATAAAATTATTGTTTTGAAAAATCAATCTTCCTTTACTCAAACAAAGATATTAATTATTTTTCATTTAAAATTAAGTTTCTTAACTTCCAAGAACTTATAAATAAGTTTAAATTAAAAATAGTGAAAATTATATACGTAATGCACAGATTATGTTTCTGTACGTATATTTTTGTGTGCATTTTACATCACTTACTAATGAAAAATTGTCAGCAAAATAATTCCTTTAAACTATGTTTGTAGACCATTTAATAATAAAATTAAAATAATGAGAATTATGTACGTATATTAAACTAAAATATTGAGAATTATATACGTAATGCCCAGAGAATTTTCTAAACATATATTTTTGTGTGTGTCTTACATCACTAACTAAAGAAAAAGTAACAACAAAACAATTTCTTTAACCACTTATGTAGATAATATAAAATATCTATTTTCTCCAGCAGCATTAATTCGTAAATTTGAAATCCTTACATTAAGCTTAAATTAAATAAGTATTTCATTATTATTTTTTTTCTTGATACATTATTTCAATATATTACTATCTTGATACGTTATCATTATGTTCGTAAAGGTTAATAACGATTACTTAAAAATTTATGAAATGTTAAATTAAATTAAGTCACCCGGTTCATACAAAATTAGGCAAAGACCAATGCTTTTTCAAATGTAATATAAATATACCTCAAATACTCATATATTGATTAAAATTTTGAAATTGATTTGATAGTTTTTATTATATCATCATTGCCAAGTTATTTAAAACTAAATGCATAACAATTTTTATTTTGGGTGCCGTGTTCAGAAGATAATAATTTTGCAAATAAAGCATGTTATTTTTAATAAAATTGTAGTTGTAGAAAAGTTTTGTTCAATTATCCATGGGAATTGGAGCAGCGGATAGTAAACTGTGACTCACAAACAATTTGTGTTATTTTAAGATTTTAGCGCAGCTTGCATTTAGATTAGGTGAGGGAGCTGTTCTAAAGCCTCTACTCAACTTGTTCTAAAACTTCTTATTTTAAAATATTAAACATTAAGTTAAATCGCCTATGTTGTAAAGTAAAAGCAAAAAAGTATCAAATATTTCCGTAGATTTAAGTGGGCATTATGACAAATGAAATATGGAATATTGCATACATAGATCCATAAACGAAGCCAATAAACAAATTTTAAACAATATTTTAAAAATGATCTTTTCTTCTCCCAATACTTCTAGGGTTTCTCACTGTGTGCAAGTATTTTATGGTGAATGACGCGCTATAAATAGATAGCTGTAAGCTTGTACTGACTTTATAAAACATGTACTAATTTATAGCATATAATATCACTGATGTTAGTAAAAATGCGTCGAAAATTCGTCCCTTTTCTTCTGGCAATTTATCCATTTAACTTCCGTACTCTTATTTGAAACACTTAGAAAATTTGCACTCTAATGAAAACATTTCTATACTCACACTATGTAAGCAATCTTACCTTTCGCAGCAATTGTTTTGGAAAATTTCACATGGCGCAACAGTTGGAATAATTTTATTTTATAGCCGTCGAAGGACTGTCTGCTTATTTCCAAGTTTTAAACTATCACAGTACAACTCCGTAGCTTTGTAATTTCGAACCCTACCCTGAAAGCAAGGGGAATCCTGGGTCAAGCATTGCGATAGACTAGCTTTGGAGGCGAACTTTTTGATGAAACTAATCTACATTTGGCATTATATGGAGAGGAAAACTTCAGAAACCTCTCACCGTTAGCCCGACGGCAAGAAATTTTAACCCATGATCCATCTAGCACTGAGGATATTTTAGCACTGTGATCCGTGCTTGCCGGGAGTAGAATTCACGTCAACCAACCAAACTGAGATTCGAATCTGGATTACATGACAAAGAGGCAAACGCTATATACCCTGATCCACTCCCATCACTACATGTAGCCCTAGCTCAGTGTAGTCAGTAATTATTTTAAGCACATTTAAGTCAATAATTATTTTTATAATTATCTGTAATCATCAAAAAGTTATATAAAGAATAACTCTTACAAATAAAATTGGCATATTCATTCATAACATAGCAACTCGTTTTTTTAAAAATGATAAATGAAAAGAGTCTACAATTGTAATTAAAGCAAAATTTAAGAAGTAACTTTTCCGCCTTAAAAACATTACTTATTTATTTGATTAATAACTATTTGGTGTTTTGTTTTTAAATTACATATGGAAGTGTCACACAGTTTAGCCAATTTGCCATTTTATACTGAAATTTTTTTGAATGATAAATAAAAGTGATATTTTATATGACTGCACTTGCCCTTTCATCCCTACTTACGTGTAATTCAAGAAGAACTAACTTGATTATCTTTAATTCAATGTCTTCTAACCAAAAAGTTACTTTTTTTTTCTCTACGAATAACTTTTTTACTCTGCGGTTGCAGCTTCATAATGAAAACTAGGGAGAAGTAACCGAGGTAATTACGTCAATTTTCTCTTATTGTTTTAGTGAATCAATTCAATTTGATTGCAATAAAATGTCCATAGTGCTACTCATTGTTAAGGTATTATCTGTGGTCATAAAATCGTCAATTAGTTTTTGAAAGAAAATGTATGGAATTATAAATTATTGTTCTCAAAATCTAAGCGTATATTTTTGAGACAATGAAAATTTTATAAAATGAAATAGAAAAAAAAAGATGGTTCATTATGCAGCTACCAACTTTCATATTTTATGACCGTCGTTGAACAGCTGATCCAATTTGTGATTTACTGCTACTGATGTTCAAATCCGTATCCTTGCAATTAAGAATCCAATCCAGAAGACAAGGGAACTCCTGGTTCAAGTATTGGGATAAATTTGCCGTCGTGGAAGACTTTTTGATGGAACTAACCCGCATTTGAGTAACATGGAGAGGAAAACCACGAAAACCTTCCACGCTTAGCCGGGCAGCAAGGGGTTCGAACCCATGATCCCTCTACCACTGATGATATTTTACGTCAGCACTGGGATCAGTGATCACTGGGACTAGTCGGTTTCTCGAATTAACCAGCTATCACTGGGATCGAACCCGATCACCTTATTGAGAGGCGGTCACTTAATCTCCTTAGCAACCATGGTTTGCCGTCAACTTTTACGAATTTTTGAAAGGAATTTCTTCGTATGCTAAAAATGGTTGCAAAATTTATGCTTTTTTTATATAAATTGATTTTAATCTTCGCCACAGTATAAATATATAAGTAAGTAACTACCTACTTGTATGATAATAAAACAGTAGAGTGTCTAAACACTAGCAAAAAAGATGATTAAAAATATATTTTAGGCTAAAGCTGTACTTCAAATATCGTTTCAATATCCGTCGAATATCTTAGTGGAAGAAGATGGTAAGTGACATTTTCGTTATTGTCTTAGGGCTTTTATATAAGGGGTGCGATTGTTCGTGTTTTCCAGTGGAGCCATTTATGGCCAAGAATTCGAAATCTGCCACACCCGTTTATATGGCGGACAAATTCATGCATACATTCATTCGCACATTGATCGTAGTTTTGTCCTAATCCAGAAAACGATCAATCTCCAATTCAGTACGCCCAGAGATATAATTTGTTATGGAAGCATGGAATTACGGAAACCCCATATGGAATTATGTATGATATGTCCAATTAATTTTTACATAGTGGTAGAAAATATTATTTTAATTACGTTTAAAAAGTCAATTATTACTTAGAAAAACATAAATTTTGCCGCAACTTTAAATATAAATTTAAATATTACTGTAAAAACAAAAGAATGGACAGCTGTTATGGGTGTTAGGCCGGCATCCACTTAAGGAAAGCACATTTATCTCAGCACACTGCTGAGAAGCGGCATTAACCCTCTCCGGTGAAGTGTTGCAGGCCTGGTAATACTTTTTCAACAAGTGTTACAATCTACTAGAAATATAGAACTTATTGTCCTTAAACGTTTAGCAACCACTATTATTTGAAAAGCAAAGAGCACGATTGCGTCCACTGCACAGTATACGATGTGTTCTAACATTTCCAAGTTTATGTTTTCTAATTTTATCTTCCTCAGCTAAACTTTTACATTTGAACAAAGTAGGGCTGCAAGAAACAGTTGTTTCTAAGCAAAGATAGACGAAAAGATTATAAATTAAAATAGAATTTACTTAAATTGGTTTTGCTTCTATGTGTTAAAAAACTTATGAAAAACTAATGTCAAGTATGCAACGCTTCAGTTAGACAGCACTGTCTTAGCCGTACCTGTTAATGTTCAGCCTGGCTAAAATTTTCAATTAAAATTTGCTGTTCTGGAAAGGGTTAACTGTTTCTTCAAAATTAACCTCTTTACTTTCGTACATTCAGCGCTTTTGTACCCGTATGATCGGCATCACATGCCATGCGACGAAGAGAAAAACTGCTTCATTGAAAATCCATTAAATCCTTCGATTACTTTTGTATTTCTGAATGGTGCAACTAGTCCCACTTTTTCACTGTCATCGTGGTGAAATTTCCCGCCTTGAATTGAAATCAAAATCATTTTGCAATTTTTGAAATTTTGCTTACATTAGTGTTACCGTTGCATATCAAAATAGGTATGTTGTATTTATACTGTGCACTGGCAGTGTGACACTGCTATTTTAACGGTAAGGTTGGAAATTTATTTTTATTTTCCAAAATATTTTTACCTAATTTTAATAATTATTTCACACAAATAATTATCTTGAACACCTTAAAGCAACACAGTTAATGAAAATGTTATCACAGTGTAAATTTTTATGAAAAAAATTGTTTGCATTGCTGCAAAAATTAGAGATCATTGGACGGGACATCACATTTTCTCCCCCAATAGGCAGGTCAAACAAAACACTGCTTACTGACAAAAATATTTTGTGTTTTAGCATTTACGACAAAACATATATCAATTTTTAGCAGTAAAAAAAAATCCTTTTTTTGGGTCGGAAATTCAAAAAAATAAGTAAATAAAAAAAATACAGAGTAGTGATTGATAAAGCATATAATAAAAGTAGTCAATTCATGTATATGTAGTCAAAATATCTCATTTCATTAAAAAAAATACCCTGTTTTCACAATTATCTCAAAAAAAGAACTGTCAGCCTTGATAAGTTAAATAATCTGATAAAAAAAACCCGTCAAGAAATGCAGATAATTTGCTAAACAATTCTTTGTTATTACTTAAAATAATTGAAAAAAATTTCATACTAGCAAGTCAACATTAATTTTAATTTAAGCCTATGAAAATTTCCTAATATCAAAAACCATTATTTGAAAAATAATTTTTTGACGAAAAACAGACATTTATTTGAATAATTTTCTTTTTATTTTATAAAAGAATTCAAATATTTAATAATTACTCAAAATATAAATTTGTTCCATCATTTCATCTTTTAGCAAAATTGAAGTAATTTTCAAAAGTAATTTCCGGTACATGATCAATGCCTTTCACATTTAATAATGACTCAAAATTCCAGTTAATCTTATTTCAACAGCTTTCAAATAAATCTTACAAAAATGTTTTTATCATTACACGATTATTTTCATTCTTACTCTTTCATAAAACAAAGAATTTTATTTTATTTTTCTTGTTTGGTTCTAACTTACTTTAATTCAGTGTTCAACATCAACTTCAAAGAAATAAATTAAATAATGCATCATCTTCCCATTTTTTTTTATTAAGCGAGGATATTTTTTAAGAAAAATTAGCTAATTTTTGGTATGCTTATTTGTTCTCTTTAGTTTTGTGTATAGAGATTCAAGTTGATTTCTTTGGCAAGTTTTATATTATATTTTTTAATCGTCGTTAAACAGCCGACACAATTTTGGGTTTACTACTATCAATGTTTAAATCCGCAACCTTGCAATTTTGAACCCAATCCAGAAGACAAGGGAACTCCTGGATCAAGCAGCGGGGGAAAATTTCTTTACGTGGAGAGCATTAAAATGGAACTAAGCCGCATTTTCCGTTACATGGAGAGGAATGCCACGAAAACCTCCCATGGTTATCCTGATGGCAAGGGGAATCTAACCCATGATCCGTTTACCAATGAAAATATTTTTGGCCAGCGCTGTGGTCGGGTAGGAAATTCGTATCGACTGGCCATCTCTGGGATTCGAACCCGGTTCACCTCTTTGGAAGACGAACGCTCTATCCCCTGAGCCACTACTGCCCTCTTATGAAAGTTCGAAAATATACTCAAGATATTAAATGCGAGAAATAAAATGTAATTTGCTAACCAATTAAGAAAATCTCAGTATATTGACGGGGAGTGCCAGTTGCCAATTCATCGGAATTATTAGTTTTATATTGATCTTTCATTTAACACCAATTATAAATAATTAGCTATGACTTAGGGGATAGAGCATTCGCCTCATAATAAGGTGAACCAGATTCGAATCCCAGCGATGGCAGATCGATACGAATTCTACATCCGAATTGCATGGAAAACAGTGCTGACGTAAAATATCCTCAGTGGGAGGCTGGTCATGGGTAAGAATTCCCTTGCAGTCAGACTAATCTTAGGAAGTTTTCGTGGTTTTCTTCACCATATAACGCAAATGCGGGTAAGTTCCGAGAAAAAGTTCTCAACTAAGGCAAATTTCTCCCAATACTTTATCCGGAAGTTCCCTGGATAGTGAACTCCTGGAGTGGGAAAAAGTATCAGATTTTTAAAAGAGGAAAAACACTTTTTGTCATTTAGCATATTTTTAAAACTGCGTGTGCGAGCAAACATTAATCGCAATTTATTATTTCAGATATACAAAGCAAAATAATAACTGTATTACTAACGTGTTTATCTCCAGAATTCTATAATGACTATGAAGTTCCAACCCCGAAAGTTCTATTACATGAACAGAATTTATGATCTTTATATTTTCATTCAGTACAACGATTATCAATCTCACCGCAATGTTAGTAGGCGCTAAACTAATGAAGCTACCCGCAAAAACACAAGACCGGAAGGCATTTTTTCCTCTTTCTAAGACAAATACCTTTGCTGATCTGTAAAACACTTTTTAATGTTAAGTTTTTGAGAGCATCATAGGGGTTTAAGTTTCATATAGCAGATGGGCAGAGTTTCGATTAATTCTCCTTCCCCATAGGGTGACTGTTTATAAGTCAGAACCTACATACATGGATAAAAAGCCGTTTATGGACTTTATCCTTCATTTATACATTCTCTCATAGCAGTGAAGTCTACACGTATTACCAGCATTCACGGAGGGGGGGGGTGGCTGTTCATAGACCAGAGCCCATTCTATACTAACTAAAGAAAAAAAACTGTTTATTAAACTTGGCAATTAAAATTAAAATATTAAAAGTATCTAATAAAGGTTTCAACTTATTTAGATGTTTATTTAATAGCTTAATTGATGCCATAGAAAAGGTCATACATCCAAACTATTTCGCCCAGTGGCATTCGGAATAGATTAGCCCAATTATTTACTACTTTAAAAATTAAATCAGAGCTAATTTTATAATCAGAAAAAAACCAGTGTTTTAAGTGGTTTAAATTTTTTTAAATGAAATTGAGGGAAGGAATAAGTAAAAGGGTTATTAATTAAATCTGTTTTAAATTTATCAGTCTCTTTTTTTATTCCTTTAAAACATAAGAATTTGATTGGTTATTGGGAAAAAAACCTTATTGGCTAAGATGGAATCAAACTAAATACTCTTTGTAATTGGAAAAATAAATAATTTCGTTCGTCAAAAATTTTAAATGTAATTTTCCTATCTTCATTAACTATAAGAGTTAAATCTAGAAAATTTGCTGACAAATTTTAAGTATTAGCTTTGTTACGAATTAATTCACTTAGATAAATTTGTTTAGCTAAAATATCAAAATCGTCAAAAATAATAGCCAAAAGATCATCAATAAATCTGAGAAGAAGTAATTTGAAGGAAGAATAACAAATTACTTGACGAGTCTATATTCTTGGAGAAAAAGAAAAATATTTACATTACATTAATGCTAAATATTAGTACTAAATTATTTCTAATGGGAATAATTTGTTGAAAAAGACAGTCATTTAATGGAATATAATTGTTGTTTAGATTATTATCAACGGGAAATTTCCAGTTATCTTCATCAATAATATCATTAACATTAAACAAGCTATGAATTTGAAGAAGGGCATCTGGAATTTTATTAGTTGGAAGGGACGTATATAAGTTTTCGAAATCGAAACAGTATAGAGAGTCAATATTATTTAAAGATTTTAGTGTTTTAAAAATATGTATACTATTTTCAAGATTCCAGTTCAGGTGATTATTATTTTTAGTATTCCTACTATTTTGGGTTAACAAGAATAAAATTAAAATTTTTTAATATTAATTGCTTTAATTTTAAATCTTTTATAGATAGCATTAATTTTATTACTAATAATATCACTGCTGGTGTTGAGATTTTTGTATGTGATACTGTTGTGAATTTCATTAGAAAGAAATTGTTTATAAAACAGTTTTCAAATAATAACAAACTTTTTGATAGCTTTATCAGCAGAGATGATACAAAAATTATTTTGAATTTTTCTGATATCTGTTTAAATTTACAGATAAAATTTAAATGTTTATGAAAGGTTAATTTGTTCCTTTTCATATTGATTTTAAAATCTTTAATGATATTTTCCCTCAACTCATAAAAACGTTCAATTGGAAAATTATATAATATATTTTCATCGCATTCACAAAGGTAGTATATATATATATATATATATATATATATATATATATATATATATATATATATATATATATATATATATATATATATATATATATATATATATATATATATATATATATATATATATATATATATAGTAAACAATTGTTTGCTACAACCTGAATTTATTAAATTTATTTTCGTTCATTTGTTTCATGAAAATATTGGTAGTAATGAAGTGTCTGTTGATGCTTTTACGAATGTCATGAAAAATTAATTTTAAATATATCAATTTGAGGAGAAAAGAAGTGACAACTTCAATATTTCAAAAAATATATACACATCAAATTTTTAAACTAAAACTTTTCATTTTTATATTTATAGATTTAAATAATCAAAAAATTATAATTTAATTTTTATAAACTTGGCGCTATGAGAACTTACTTGTACACCAAATAATATGGATAAGTTAAACTAAAGTGCAATTTCTATTTATTATTTGGCGTCATTAAAAAACTACGTAATGTATTTCCTTCTCTCCTAATTTGGGACAAATAAAATATCAATTTATGCGGTTTGGTGCCTTTAAATGCCTAATAATGGTGCTAAATTTCTCTGTTGCTTGGAGCTTTAAATTTACTTGATAACAAGAACAATCTTCCTCCGTTTTTAATTCTTTTTAAAACACCAATTTTTGGTGCAACATCCTGCTGATAGTCGGCGCTTGTGAAAACACCAAATATATTGTAATAGTGAGTACCACTTAATGTAGCCGACAGATGAATACCAATGTAGGATGCAACATAGCTCCAAATTTTTTACAGTGTAGCTTGAAATGTGTGTTTGAAAAAAAAGTAGGATGTAGCACAAAATGCGCGTTCAAGAAATTGGTCAAGACAATTAATATTCCCATGAACAAAAGAGCAAAAAAAACGCCATTTTCTTCCAGCTTTGCCAAGGTGAGAGTGTTATTAATATATATATATATATTATCTCGTTTCTGCATGGAGGTTCCTTAAGATAGATGATGGTTGGCATTGTCAGTGGCCCAGCCTAACAATATGTATATATAGTTATTCATTTGAGTTTTTATTAGCCCTGGTAGACACGGGGATATATCAATCTTCTGTGCAATGGACAAATCGTGAATTAACTTTGTCTCTACTGGCAATTAATTTTAAAAACCTGTTGTGTTGAGTGTTGTTAACAACTATGACCCCTGCATCTGATGCAGTTGAATATAAAGTATATAACTCAGTGCGCAACAACGCATGAAGTGTTAAGACCTACTGTTCGATTCTCGGTTTTCTGGAGCTTGAACTCTGCTGTGCAGCAGCAAATATTCCCGTTTGTTGGTCTGTCCAACTCGGAACCCATTGTAGTTTAGTCATCAATCATGCTTAGTACTCTATTACATCGACCTACCGAGGGGATGGAATGCTATTTTTGCCCTGTGCTGTCGAGGATAGAACCTCGAACCTGTGTCAAGAGAGCGTGAAGGGTTACCACTCTCTAACCTTCTATGAACATAATGAAAGATGATAACACAATAATATCTAAATGGACGAAACAGTCTTTGCATATATATTATCAAAATATAATATTATAAACTGGTATTGTATGAGAGTTACAGACGCAATGAATTATTTTGTAAGACATTATCACAAAGTTTACTTCAAAACTGAAATCAACCTACCCTTTAAGTAACACCAAAAATGTTACAACAAATAGTGGAATAGTTCTATATCTCATGGAATATTTCACAAAATAAAAGCTTTTTCATTATCTCTCAGAATGAAAATTTCATCCCTCATATTGTGTTTTAACGAAATTAAATAATTAAAAAAAAACTCTACGTGATCGATGCCTTTTCACGTGTAATAACGCCTAGAAATGCCAGTTAATCAGTTTTCAACAACTTTCAAATTAATCTTATAAAGAGGTTTAGATATTGTTCAGAGAATTTTTTCTTTCGTATTTCTATAAAGAAAAATGGTAGATATGTTTTGTTTCCTATGTGATAACTTAGAATCTGATGCTTTTAATTTGGAGTTACACGTATATATATATATATATATATATATATATATATATATATATATATATATATATATATATATATATATATATATATATATATATATATATATATATATATATATATATATATATATAAATGTTATTAATTAAAAAAATAGATATTTGAATTATCAGTGTTTATCGTTTAAAAAAAAAGATTCTCTAAGCACATATTTTTCACCCATTTCTCAGTCTATTTTTTTCTTTAGTGAGAGGTTGTCAGGTGAAAACCGGCAGTTCTAGGGCTTCATATATATATATATATATATATATATATATATATATATATATATATATATATGTAATAGGTAATATATATATATATATATATATGTATGTAATAGGTAATATATATATATGTAATAGGTTAATATATATATATATATATATATATATATATATATATATATATATATATGTAATAGGTAATATATATATATATATATATATGTATGTAATAGGTAATATATATATATGTAATAGGTTAATATATATATATATATATATATATATATATATATATATATATATATATATATATATATATATATATATATATATATATAGGATTTTTTTATTATGAATGTAGCTGAAATGCGCGTTTGAAATAATCGATACGGCTCAAATTACTGATACATTTAAAGAACATGACTTTAAATGCTTTATTTGATGCAAGAACATGATGGAAACAACTTGGATAAAATCGATTAAAATCATACGTCTTGACAACTTATACGCTCTTCAAAGAAACATTTAAGTAAGAGTAGTGAAATGAAATTTAAATTGAAACAGTTTACATTCATTTTCACTAACTCCACACTTCCAAGGATGTAACGATGTTCAATGGGTCTTCAATATATACGTTTAAATTATTCAAATGCAACTGTAATCAAAATCATATTAAGTCCAACCTATTACAACAAGAATCAAGTTTAAATGCATAAAAATGGCTATCAGATTAATTGCAAAAATAAATTATTTCTTAAAATCTGGAAGAATTGGCAAGTATGGGTCATAAATTGGAATAATTGTATAAGAAAATGAACGTAACTTCAAATGCGTGCATTACAAAAAATGAACATAGAGGTTAAATGAACAAATAACAAATGTGCATTTAACCTCTTCATTATCTCTGTCCACATATGTGGACCCTCGCTTCTTAGGTTCTAAAAACACGCTATGTAAGAAAATTCATAATTTTACTATCACTGAAGAATTCGTGGATGTTAAGTTTTTTGGGATTCCAATCGATGTAGACCATTTGGGTAGAATTCCCTTCAAACAGAAGCAATTTTCAAAATGACACTAAATCCACGTGCTCAAGTAATTTAAAATATTATCAAACGCATACCTGCCAACTTTTACGCATTTGGCGTAAAATTTAATTTTTATATTTAAAGTGGTAATAAATATATACTATTTTTTCTTTTATAAACAAAATTTTTAAATAATTTTCATCACCACTATTCTTAAAAAAATTAAGCTTATATATTAATATGTGTTACTATCATGGTATGCAGCTTAAGCTTTTTCAAATACAACGTATTTTTCTGCTTGAAATTGAAATTTTTATTCCATTTTAATACCACTGGGAAAAATCAAAATGGAAGGGATTAAAAGTTGGCAGGTATGCAAACGCAATATTATCAAACGCAAGTAATTTAAAATATTATCAAATTTAGTTATTCTAAATTTATTTTTTATTTTGACATAGTAGTTTTGTGACCTATAGGAATCTTTTAAATGTATATTTACTTAATATTTAAGGATAATAAACTCAGAACAGGCAGGTCCACCTTGGTACGTATAGCGAAATTTATGACAGCGTAGTAATCAAATGAAATCTCATAGTATTATGAGTAATTAATTTTTTATCCATTCAGTATTATTTTTATGTGTATTTCAATTGCATAAAAAAGTAAATTAATTATTTGCTTTAAGTTAAGGTGCATACATATATTTAATAACTTTAATTTTTTGTGTCTTTTTTTCTCCATAAGTTTGAGAATTTTCCCCCAAGTATTAAATATTTTTTTCATAACTTATGCTAGATAATTATCACTTATTATTTTTCTCTGGATTTTGCATAATTCAAATAGTTTGAAACTGAAATTTAATGAGTGTTGCATTGTCCTTAATAAAACTTCGTATTTTTAAAGCTTTATTTATTTTTTCTAAATAATTATGACTAAAAACAATGATGAATAGATTTAATTTCTAAATAATTAAATCTATTCATCATTGAATTTTAATAAGTCATAATATAACAATATGCATGTTTGTTCCTACCTTAGGTGCAATTTAAAATATTTTAAATATTTATATTATTTTTTTCCTGTGGTGAACGTACGTGTAACTAAAATTATCAGCACCCTGGCAATATATCATGTATTTTGTTAATCTTATTATGGCTTACGGCATTAAAATAGAAATTCGGAACTTTAAACATTTTTTCGCTATACTTCAGTGGTGAAGAGGTTAAGAAAATGAACATAGTTTGCATTGTGCATTAGAGAAAATTAGACACACATCAAAATAGGTTTTTAAGAAATTGCACACAGAAGAACATGGATTTTAGCATTAATTGCAAATCGTTACCATCCCTTGAAAAAGTCATGCACCGAATCATATGTATATAAACAGTTCCTTTTAAAACACCATGGATGATTATTAATTAGTGAATATTTCTTTTTAATTACTGTATAAATGACATTATTTTAAGAATCATAATCAACTACGATATACTACAGAGTTCTAGCGATTTTCATAATCGAGCATTATGAGTTATGTATTTTTTTTTCAAATATGCATTTCTATAAATATGTCCATTTTTAAAAGCTTATTTTAATCTACTTCCTTTTTTCTAAGTTTCTTTTCTGTTTTTAAAAGTGAAACAAACAAGATAGGTCCTCTTTTTTAAGCATAAATTTTTACCTATGTCGAAGTATTCTTCTACGTATTCTTACAAACAGTTAAATGTTAATAAATTAGTAAATTTTAATAAATTCAAAAAAAAAGATTTCTAAGCGCGAGACTGAAGTTAAAAAAAAATATTTTGCTCGACACTCCATTATTTCCAAGAAGAAAATAAAAGCTTATAAGAGCAGAAACAAATGTATCATTAACCATATTTATTGACTTTCTGCTATCCAAAACCCACAATTTTATAAAGACGATATTGAAATTGAGATAACACAATCTATTTTCCTATCTTCGCTTATGAAAGTATGATATAGCATGGTTGATGCGGAATATTATCGATAAACTAAGCAATCTATTTGACTGAACTACAGCTAGGTGAACATTAAATATAGCATCAATATTCTACTAAGGTTAAAGAATGAAGGAGGTTATTGAGGGGTATTGCTATTTTCGCTATGTTTAACACCCCTTAATAATTTGTGCCGGTTACTTTAGAACGAACTATTTTTAGTACAGAATACGCTCGTTATTATTTTTGCTATATCTAAGTCGGAAAAGCAGGTAATGACTTCTGGAAAGTTGAAGCAATTTTTTATGCTTTTTTTTATTTTAATAAAGTTTCATTTTTCCGCTTTTGCTTCTTCCCCTAAAATAATTATTTGGTTTTTCAAAAGGAAAAAAAAACACTTGTTGAATTTAGCTGTTCTAACTTAATAATCCATTTAATAAGGGCTGTTTGAAGGAGATAAAAACTGGAAGTAAAACTGCTTCATTTCTAGATTTTTTTTATTAAAAATATTACTTTAAAAGTTTTAAGAAATTATTCATCACTATTTACTTTTTCCAGGTAAGAAATGTCCTGAATCTATGTAATAACTGTCAATAAGCATAGGTAGTCATGTTTTGATTGTGATATTTTACTACTCCCGAAAAAATTGTAGATATAAAGTACTGTTTACTGCCAGTTTTTCTCTTTACCAAGGTACACACAGCTGTGATTTAGTAGAGGCTGAATTTTAGGAGAAACGTTGCTATATCAAAGAATAACTTATGTCTTTTCGGAAGTTGAGGCAAATTTTTATAGTCTTTTTTTTTTCCTTTTTATTTTAATTTTACTTTTTCTTGCCTTTCTAATTCATTTCAAAATGCTTATTTGGTTTTAAAAATGAAAAAAAAATATTTGTTAAATTCAGCTATTCTAACTTTTTTAATTAATTTAATAAGGAGTAAAATTGTCCTTCTTTGTTACTTTTTGTTACATTTACGTCAAAAAAGCTGGAAATGATTTACGTGTGTGGAACAATAAATAACTACACTCATATAAGTGTGTGGTGCTCTGGGAAAAAATACCTAGCTTCAATCGCAATTCAGTGGGCATTTTATTACTGCTTCGTAAAATTAACCTCATAAAAAGATAAAGCAAGTGTCCTATCTTGAATATCAAAGTAAACTAATGCAACAACGTAACTATCTCAAAATAAACTAAAAATCGCTATGTTAACTAACATAATTTTATTCATATATGAAAGACTATGTTTTATGATCTCATGGCTTGGTCATCTAAGTTTTTAATCATTTTGTGATCAATTTTTATTTATTTTTAGTTAAAAAAATACCTTAAAATCTAGCAAATTGAATGAAAGTAATATTTTTTTGCTTGTCTATTCTGGATACATTCTGTTTGGTGTAGAAAAATAATAAGGATCTATGAGCTCTATAATGAGATAGAAATGACTTGTCAAGGACAATTAAAGTGATTGAGAATAGGATTTGTCTATTATTAAAATAAAACTTTTATATTTGGTCACCAATTTATGTATTTCTGAAATCTTTGCAATATTCACTATTAATTCTGAAATTATGTTTTACACCGATGAAAATAAATATATTTTTCTTAACTTTTACCATTAAATGTTGGTTTTCATTTGGCCAAGTGTCATTAATATTGCTGAAATAAAATATTGCAAAATATTTCATTACAATAAAATAATATTAGTCACATATCTTATGATACGTGATTTTATGTTATAAACTGATCTATTTCAATTGTTCACGAGAATTTGTTATTGGAGATAACTTCCCTTTGAAACAATTCTCTCCCACGTAAGTTAATTTCATATTATTAAATTATATAGTAAATAATTAAATAATAGAAAATAATATTAATCACATATCTTATGATACATGATTTAATATTATAAGCTTACCGATGTCAATCACTGACGAGGATTTGTTATTGGACAAAACTTCTCTCTGAAACTGTTTTTTCATACTGAGGTTGATTTCAAAGACTTCCTTATCTATTAACCAACTTTTAAATTACAGCTATTCTATTCAATGTCATCCACAAATCAATACTATCTCTCCCAATATCGGCTAATACACCTTCCCCTGCAAAGTGAGAATGATAAAGGAGTAAAAAAATTGTAGTCAGCAACGATCTATTTGACTTAAACTAATATCTGAGGTACTCAACTCATTTAGTCTATTATATCCAATAAATCCTTGAAAACACAAATGATATAGGTAAATATTTTTCGAAACAGATTAGTTGTAGTTCGAAGTTGCAAGAAAATTTAACTCCCTGTTTGACTAGCCCCAACTGTATTACATCGAATGTTTTTCATCTATCAAAAATATATATATTTATTCTACCTTTCACATTCAAGTGTCTTTTTATTTGACCTAGTATCTTCAGTGTCATTGAAATAAATAAAAAAAATCGTGATTATAGTAATGCATATTACATACCTTATGACGTTTAAATACACATTGAAATCCTACCCTCTGCAATTGCTTACAAATATCTGTTATTGGAGATAACTTCTATCCTCAACAATTCTCTCAGGTGTAAGTTAATTTCAGAGACTACATTATCCTTTGACCAACCTTTATATTACTATTCTTCTCTTCAATGTCATCCACAAATCGATGCCTACCCTAATATCACCTAACACTCCTTCCTCAATAAAGATAAGGATTAAAAGAATGATAGTCAGTAACAACCAATCAAACGTAAACTGATATCAGAGGTACTCAAATCCTTTTATCTATTAAATTCAACTAATCATTGAAAGCATAAATGGTAACAACTTTTTAGAACCGATTGGATATCGTTGGAAGTTGCAAAAGTTTCTCCTTATTTGATTAGTCCAAATTGTATTACCATCTGATGTTTTTCATTTATCGAAATAAATATGTTTATTTTACCTTTCGTCATTAAAGGCTCTTTTATTTGATCTAGCGTCATCCGTATCACTGAAATAAATAAAAAAATCATTTCTGCAGTAATACAAATTACTTGCCTTATGACACTTCAATACACATTGAAATTCTTCCCTCTGCAATTGCTTACAAACAATAGTTATTGAAGATAACTCCTCTCTTTAACAATTCTCTCACGTGTAAGTTAATTTCAGAGACTACATTATCCATTGACCAACTTTTATATTACTATTCTTCTCTTCAATGTTGTCCACAAATCAATATCATCCACCATAATCTCGCCTAATACTCTTTCCCTAACACAGATGAGGATGATAGAGGATTAAAAGAATGGTAGTAAGCAACGATCTATCTGACTTAAACTAATATCTGAGGTACTCAACTCCTTTTGTCCATTAAATCCAACTAATCCTTGAAAACACAAATAATAGAGAGATGCTAACTTTTTGGAACTGCTTGGATACAGTTCAAAATTGCAAGAGAATTAAACTCTCTATTTGCTTGGCCTCAACTGTATCACAATCTGATGTTTTTCCTCAATCAAAATAATCATCTTTATTTTACCTTTCAATATTAAATGCTTGTTTTTATTTGATCTAGTGTCATCAGTGTCACTGAAATAAAAGAAAAATATTTCATTGCCATAAAGTAACACAAATTACATATAGTTTGACACTTTTTATCGTTTGACTTACATTGAAATCCTACCCTCTGCAACTGTTTACAAAAATTTGTTATTAGAGATAAATTCTCTCTTCAAAAATTCTCTCCCCAACAATTCGCTCACGCTTAAGTTAATTTCAGAGAATTCCTTATCTATTGACTAATCTTTATATTACTATTCTTCTCTTCAATGTCGTCCCCAAATCGATATCATCTATCCTAATCTCGTCTAGTGCAAGAACCCAACAAAAATGAGGATGATAAAGGATTAAAAGAATGGTAGTCAGCAACGATCTATTTGACTTAAACTAATATCTGAGGTACTCAACTCCTTTTCTCTATTAAATCCAACTAATCCTTGAAAACACAAATGATAGAGGTAAGAACTTTTTGGAACTGATTGGATACAGTTCGAAGTTGCAAGAGAATTGAACTCCCTAATTGCTTAGCCGCAACTGTATTACATTTCCCACAATTAGTTCCCTACGGTACTAGTGTAGCAAGACGCATTTTTTAGAACTTTTACAATGACAACTAAAGCACTTTCATCTTTACTTTTCATTGGTTTCTCGGTTGTTTATGCTTTTGGGGACCCGTTTTGTTTTGTTACTAACAGTCTACACTTTTTTCACTCACTGTTTTTTCCCCTTTATCGTTTTGCTCTTCTTTTTTTTATATTCTTTTCTTACCGAAGCTGATTGAATTTTTCGTCGCCCTATTCTTTTCCTTGGTTATCCTACCGTTGCCGATCTCGCAAGTTTGACGAGTTCTTGAAGAAAGTATCGATTTAAGTTTCCGTTTTCTTTTGGAGTTTTGTTTTTGCGTATGCAAGTGTTTCTTTGTGAGTTCGAAAAGTAAAGAAGAAAAAAACGCAGACGGCGATTTTTAGCTTTGAAATTTTCCTCAAAGTTCGAATTGAAGATTTCAACAACTCAATTCGTTTATCATGTTTTCTGCATTTTTTATTTGTTTATGTATCGGTTAAAGTTGCATTTTTTGCAAAACTGTAAAGTCAAGGTAGGCATTTTCTTTAAAATGTTGTAATGGATTTAGGAAAACGTTCTTACCAATACTTTTAACAGAAAGATTTGTTTGTGCTTGACAGTACAGAAATGGTTGAAGATTAAACTGCTTTTATTTTGCACTGGAAAAAAATTAATAAACGTTTTGCAAAATTCCAGTTTTAACATTTTCAGTGAAAAAAAGTGTATTTTTTAAAAATCTTTCTGAAAATTTAAAAAACAAATTTTTCAGTATTTATAGCCATGCATACATTAATTAAATTTAATTATAAAAATTAAGGATACTTAATAAGGATAAAAATATTTATTATATAATATTTATTATATATTTTCACATTTATTATATAAGTTTTTTTAAGATGCATTTTTACAAATAATTTTTTAACAGTTATATTAAGTGATGTACTTATTTTAAATAAAAAAGAATAAATATTTGTGATTTAATGTTGACTAAAAATGGTCTTTAAAATCATAATTCTCAGATTTTATTAAAAACCCAAACATGTTTTGATGGATGCAAATTCGTACATCTTCTTCTGTAGGACAAAATGGCAGGGAAAACCACATAAAGATGATATAATTCATACAAATTATGCTATTTTTTTAACTTTTAAATTTTTTTACTGTCAATTTAATACCGTTAATCTTTAAAGATACATTTAGGAAAAACATCGGATCACCCTGAAAAACTTTTAATCGAGTGTTTGGACCTTCATGTACTAGGACTTAATCTTAATGGTTTAATATGCTAAATAATTTGTGCAGGCGATATTTTAATGTACAAAATTAGAGACAAAAACGTTCTTTCTCTGAATAAACATATCCTTTCGGATTTAAATTTTTGTCCTTCAAAATTAGTTAAATGATAATAAGAATAGTTAGGTCAAGGGTCTTGTCGAAATTTTGAATCCTTAAACGTAAATTAAAATTTTTGCGTATTTCTACATACCTCGAGGATTTTTAATGACATCAAAAATGTTTGCACACAATTATAATCTTCGGTTTTCCAAAAATAATTCCATACAAAACATTTAATAAAAATTTATTATTTTTCTTAATTTATTTAATAACATTTAATTTCAATAGCAAGGTGTACTTTGCAAGGTGTAATTGCAAGGTCATTTCAAAGTACATCATTTCAAAGAGTGCAATTTTGTAAGGCAATATACTGAATTTGATTACTTGAGGAATTAAATTCTGAATATGCGACTTATTTTAAATAGTATTTTTCAGAAACTATTCAACCTGAGCTCTTAATGACTTTGTAATCACTTATCACTAAATCAAAAGTTGTACAGGTTGATAATTTTTCTTCTGCATGCTGTACTTTTATCTTATTAATATGCCACTACTAAAGGTTGTTTTAGTTAATTTGCTTGTGTTATAGGTACGTGATCAAGGCTGCTATTTTTTTGTTGTTGTTGAAAATTACAAAATATTTAATAGTATCACGATTTTTTTGCGCTATGTGAGAAATACATGCAGAATTGGATAAAGCTTCATATGTTAAGTATTAAATTTTTTCTTGAGGAATTCAAATATTTCAAATAATGACATTTTGGTTGTGGAATATTTAAAGAAGGTTGTTTTTCAGGATATACGTAGTTAATCAAATTGTGATAATAGCTAAAAAATTGAATAAATATATATGTATATAATTTTAGTATTCATTTTAAAATTAATTGCAACATTCTTTCCTTATTAACAATTCTTTGAGAATAAGCTATTTTCAATCTGTTTCAAGTGTTTGTTGCTTAATTTATTATTTTGCTGACCGATGTGTGTAGTGCTCAGTGAACTGGCCTTGCACCACAAAAGGTTCTGGATTCGAATCCCAGACAGGGCACAGATGTTCTTTTATTCTCCGGGCTACCTGTCCATACTTTGGGAGCAACGTTGGCCCATCTAATAGGGCCAACAAATATGTCCTTGAGCCGCCTGTATTGACAAAATGTCATTCCCCAGGTGGGCATTGGGAAACAAATATTATTTTTTATTTTATTTTGATATTTTTCCCATTTCTTTTCATAGTAATTTTCTGTTTTAAAGTTCTATTCAGTAGTAGTCCTTCACGGATATTGTTCAGTATATTAAATTTTTTGTTGTTGATGTTCATGTTTTTTTCATTAAAAAAGCATACCAATGCTCTCGGCGTGATAAGTTGAAATAAATTCATTTATTCAAAAATTTAACTTAATTTATTAAAACAAATGCTAGAAAATCAACCATTCAATACCTGAGAGATAAAAAATGAAAATATCTATGTTTCAAATATTTTTTTATTTCGTTTGAGTTTTCTCCTGGATTAGCATTTGTGTCCTATTTCTGTTCGACAGAATAATCACGCAAATAAAATAACTTTTTTTTGCATAAAAAACATAAATGTTTTAAAGGAAGCCGTTTAACCACTTTTCTTTTAATAAGAGTAAAATTGGTTCTTCGAAAAGAAAAATGAATATGATTAATTTTCCAACATTTATGTTTGCTTTAAAAATCGTAAATTCCAGTATTCAATGTACATGAATGTTCTGAATGTTTAAAGTCGTAAAAAGGCAGCCATGGATCAGTTGTTAAAAACACTAAATTAACATACAGAAGGTCTGTAGTTTTAACCTTACTGGAAAACAATATTTTAAATAGGTACGGTCATTGAGTACCAGATTGTCTGGGTAGTAAAAGTGGTTTGTGCGCAATTCTTGTTACGTTGACACAATAATGCCCTTAACCATGAAATTATAGAACCTTAACTTCGATGACAACCAACCTTTGATAGCCTGCTGCCAGTGTGATTTTCATTTTAATGTAATATATATATAGTATAATATAATATAATATAATATAATATGATGTGATGTGATGTGATGTGATATAATATAATATAATATAATATAATATAATATAATATAATATAATATAATATAATATAATATAATATAATATAATATAATATAATATAATATAATATAATATAATATATCTATTATATATTATATTATATATTTTCTAATATATGTTTTCTTTATTATCTTTAACATGTTAAAAAAAAGCTATTTTTAGTAACTTTTTTAATCAACCTATTAGTGCAATGATTAGAAAAAATTATTGACCAACACAAAATTCATTCATGATATTTTTCACCTTCCTTTGATTGGATTGCTCTCATTTGGTACAAAAAATTCAGTGATAAAGGAAAAAAAAATTTGTTCTAAGGGAAATGAGATTGAAACTTCAAAAACTACAGAAAACAACCAATACTACGTTTCCGAAATCCAAACGTTTTCATGTTCTTCTGATAAAAAAATGATACCCAATGATGCAAATAATATTACATACTGCTTCACCCAAAAGCATTTATTTATAGAATATGTACCGTAAACCGGGGCGAGTCTACCCATTTTAGTTTTATTTAATTTTCACTATTTTAAATTGCAAATAAAAAAATTTTTACCGACGGAGGACTTAGTTCAGACTCTAAGGAAGATGGTGCTGTAGTAGTTTGATCCATTTTTATTTATTTGGTGTCTTTTTAACCGACCTGTTCAAACGTCTTTTGAGAGATTTGTATTAAAAATCAGCAAACTTTTAGTTGGTGCTCCATAAGTATATTATTATTATTACTATTTTCACTTTGGTTAAGTGATAAACTTATCTAAGACTAAGATTACATTAATTTTATATGAAAAAAAACAAAAAGAATGTAAGTTTTGCTGTTGCAAACAAAAAGCCAGAATTCGCGGGGCGAGTCTACTCATTCGTATTTAGTTTTAATAAAGCATAATAATATAATTTAGAACTTTGTTTACATTAAAATTAAGTCATTTTAAATGAATTTGAGTGTATTATTTTAATTCTGCATTGATAAATTTATCATTAATAAGAAAATTTATAGGTTAAATATAAATGTAAATATAAAATATGTTTATTTTACCTATTTTTTAAATTTTTATATTACAAAATTAACTTTTTTTATTTAATGCAAGTTAAATAAATTATTATTTATAAATTATTATTACCTCCCAAAAGAATGGGAATAGGATTTTTCATGATTCCCAATGTTTGAATTTCGATTTTGTTAATAATCTTTAATTATTATTATTTATTAATTATTTAATTGTAAATTTATATTAATTTTAATTTATTTTTATCAACAATAATCAGAAAAATATGTTATTTTATAATGTTAATGATTATAAAAACAAAACTGTGATCAAAATGTGATAATCGATCAAATACTCAATTTGTGTTATTTTATGAATAAAAAAATGGAATATATAATAAAGTTATGAATTTTACTTCATAAATATCCTATATAGTAACTAAAATAACAATTTAATAGTAAAATTTGATTATTTACAATGTTAACATTCATTTTAGTAGAATGGGTAGACTCGCCCCATACGAGAGATTTGTCAGCAGTTCTATAAAAATATACAGTAACAGCGTAACTGTTAATATTTTCTAAAAATCGATTTCACAGCTTTAAAGATGGATAAATAGCGATTCCGAAACACCTATTAAAAGCCTTTTTTCTTTAATATTTACTAAAGTTTGACCACTTGAAAGTTGACAAACTGAAAAAATGTGTAGACTCGCCCCGGTTTACGGTAATTTAGTAACGTTTTTCTTTATCATCTACCTGCTATCAAAATAAATTTATCATTATTAATGAATCAATTTATTAATTACCCTCTCAAAATTTTCTCTCGGTATTTTTCACTTACTTTTGATTTGAATAGAAATAAATGTATCGAGAAGAAAGTTTAATTTGTTGTAGAAAATTCAGTGATAAAAGCGAAAATTGGTTATAATGGCATTGCGAGCAAAACAACCAATACTACATTTCCTAATTTTTATTAGTTGTTGCAGGCCGGGGAAACCTGGTTGCTAAGGCGCTGGGCTCATGTTTGTGAGAACGGGAGTTCGAATCTAGCCGACTGAAGATTCCCCGTGTAGTAAATGGTGAGTGGTGCTCTTTAGATCTGTCGAGTCTCAAATTCCCTCCCCCCCCGGTTCCATAACAAATCAAAACCTCTGGGGGTACTGAATATGAGTCTGCTCTTTCTCTGGTTCTGGTAAATATTACTGTCTTTGGACGAATGAATGAGTCCGTCCTATAAGCGGGTGTGACGTATAGGTTCGGCAGAAGTCGAATTCATGACCATAGATGGCGCCACTGAGAAACACGAACAAACGCATCCACCCTGCCTTAATGCCCGTCGACACCAACAACAACAATAATTGTTCCCCTTTTGATTAAAAAATTATGCAATTAACAATACATACTGTATCACCTTAAAGCACGTTTTTTTAAACAGAATAAGTCATTTTGTAACATTTTTTATTTTTCATGTACCTGTTAGAAAATTAAATTTAGCAATATCATTGAATCAATTTATTGGTTACCCACTCAAAATCCACTTTCGGTATTTTTCACTTACTTTTGATTGGAATGGAAATAAATATATCTAGAAGAAAGTTTCATTTGGTTTAGAAAATTCAGTGATAAAAGCGAAAATTGGTTTCGACGTTATTGAGATTGAAACCTCGAAACCCTCAGAGAACAAAACAGCCAATAATACATTTCCGAAGTTCGGCAGTTGTAATGTACTTTTGCTAAATAAGAATGAATCTCCGATGAAACAAATGATGTTATTTCATAACTGCATTTTCAACTGAAGTGGCAGATATCGCCAAGGGGGTGCCAAAGTTATGTTCTGCTAAATTTAGCTCTTGTTTGCATTCGGGAGAAAGTCTTTAGGGATTTAATAAAATGAAAACTGAGTAAGCCATTTTATTCTTATCTAGTATTATTTGAGAATTATATTTTTTTCATTTTAATTGATAAATTTATTTTTTAGTGCTCTGTTTTTGTAGAAACTAAAGAAATTTTGATAAAGATAAGGAAATTTAGAAATTTCATAAAATCATTCATAGCAAATTTAGTGGCAAAATAATCTTATAAAATTAAAATAAATCGAAATAAAAAATGAAGATAATGTGTCAAAAATAATAAGCAGTCTAATCATCAAATATTATGAAAAAATAAATTCAAAAAATAAATAATTAGCTAAGTAATAAATCTATTAAAGGTTTTTAATTTGCTAGAATTAATCTCGAATGCATTATGTCTTATCAATACATTCAAGTCTTTAGGCATTTAGTAAAATGAAAACTGAGGAAGACATTTTATTCTTATCTAATATTATTTTAAATTTTTTATTTTAATTGATAAATCTATTTTTTAATGATGTGGTTGCTGTAGCAAATATAAAATTTCAGTATGAAAATGATAAACGATGCATATTATATTTAGTGACAAAATAATGTTGATAAAAATATCAAAATATTAAATACATTAATTTAAGTAAACCGAAATAATGAGTCTAGATAATATACCAAAATATACCAAATCGTCCAATAAGCAAAAATTATCAAAAATAAAGAAAATTATAAATCTGTTAGAAGTTTTTAATGTGCTAGACTTAAGAAATAAATCAATTTCGACTAAAAAAAATAAGTACTAGTAGAAACTTTTTGAACACAAATTCATCTGTATTATTTACCAGGACGATAATCATGTAACAAAAATATAATTAAAACTCTTTATTTATTGATCCCAAAATTTGTTTTTTTTACACCCAATTTGCATCAATCATATATCCATGAAATGATGTTATTTAAATTATCAATAACTATTTATAAATTAT